>NW_024080755.1:1076586-1138757 GCF_003009895.1 Hyaena hyaena | reverse complement strand
AGTCAGGCAGAGAAGGACAAATACCATATGTTTGCACGTATAGGAGGATTAGGAGGAACTTGACGGAGGACCAAGGGGGAGAAGAAGGGCGGAAATGGTGGGGGAAAGGGAGAGAGGCAAACCATGAGAGACTCTTGAATGCTGACAAAAACTGAGGACTGATGGATGTGGGGGGGAGGGGGGGATGGGCATGAAGGAGGGCACTTTGGGGATGAGCACTGAGTGTTATGTAAAAACTAATTTGACAATAAACTATTTGTAAAAAAAAAAAAAAAAAAAAAAGAAACCATTGCCTAAATCAAGGTCACAAAGTTTTGCTTTTATGTTTTTTTCTCTCACATTTAGGTCTATAACTCATTTTGAATTAATTAGTTTTGTGTTGTTATTTTTAAAGACGTTAAAAAAGTGTTATGAAAATGTAAAAATATGAAAATAGTGTTAGGGTTTCAGGGATGGATTCTGAGAATTGCTTGATCATTCCTGAATGCTGAAGATTAGTATCTTTTGGGAGTGTGGGAGCATTAGCTGGTCATAGCCTTCTCTGCATGACTGGAAAGGCCCATAGGTAGTTTACTCTTTTGAACAGATGGTGGCAGCAGAGCTTGGATGAGTAAAAATTCTCCTTTTTATACTTAGTATTTTATAATTATGAATCTTTGTGATGTTTTTGTCAATAGGTTGTTAAGCATTATTAAATATACTTTTAAGATTAAAAACTATATAAGTTTAGAGATTTTTTTTCCGCATATTTATTCAGACCTTTTAGTTTATGAAGCTGGTTTGTGAAGTATGGACATGATTTGCTCTAGGTCTCCAACCTTAGGACACGATTTTTTTTATATTACTCTAATGTGTTTTTCAGTTTACTAAAAAAATTTCTTTTAATCTTTTTGAGAGAGAGAGAGAGAGAGAGTGAGTGGGGGAGGAACAGAGAGAGAAGGAGACACAGAATCTGAAGCAGGCTCCAAGCTCTGAGCTGTTAGCACAGAGTACGATGTGGGGGGCTCGAACTTTGGAACCACGAGATCATGACCTGAGCTGATGTCAGACACTTAACCCACTGAGCCACCCAGGTGCCCCTTTTATTAAATTTATATATTTATTTAGAGAGTACATGTATGCGCATGTGTGCATAAGCAGGGCAGGGGTTTGGAGGAGACAGAGACAAAATGAATCCCAAGCAGTCTCCACACTGTTAGCTCAGAGCCCAGTGCAGGGCTCAGTCTCACAACTGTGAGATCATGACCTGAGCCAAAATCAAAAGTTGGACACTCAACCAACTGAACCACTCAGATGCCCGTCTAATGTGTTTTACCTACTTTAAAAAAAAAATTATCTCACTTCTACCCCCCATGATCTTTGTGTAGACATAAAGTAATAGAGTAGCAGTCAGATATTGACTAAAGCTAGTCTCAAGCTTTCTCCTGAAACACATTGGCAGACTTACGTTCTGATTTAGAAGATAGGTAATATGGAAGCTAGAAATAAGGATAATTATTTTTTTCCTTTAGTGGTAACACTGCTTTATAACATCTCAAGATTGGGCCGGAGATTTCCCTTTTTGGATTTGAATATTAAACAGTAAAGTTAGGTGATTCAGTTAATCCCTTGACAATTGTTTTCAAGATAATAGAAATAGCAAACACTTAGTGAACACTTATTGTTTGCGTGGTGCTATACTGAATGCTTCGGCATGCGTCATTGTCTTTTGTTCTCACAACAGCTCTTAAGTGGTATTATTTTTGCCCTGAATTTTTCAGAGAAAGTGATGGGTTTTGAGAAGTTAAATAATTTGCCTAAAGTGATATTAGTAGATGGAGAAGTATGTGGGTATGTTCATCAGCAGCTATGCTATACTATTTTAGGTGTGTGTAATCTGTACAGAGGTGGTATTGTACTTTATGTGTCACTCTCTAACTTAGTTTTTAAATTCAACAGTCAGATTGGAAATCTGTAGCTTCTGCTGCTATGTATAACTGCCTGGTCAGTTTGTTCACCTCATGAATATCTACTATTTTCTACTTGGTCTAGTTGCTGAGAAACAGCTTGTCCTGAATTTCACCTAATCTTAGCTTTACTTCCCTTTCCCACTAGAGGGTGTACTAGGTATTTGACTTACTTTTTTTTCTGTTACCAAAATTATAGATAGTAATGGAGTAATTTATCACTTCGTGGTATAATCAGAAAGAAAAAGTTTATTTCGTATACCTGGTGTAATCGTCTCCTTGTTTTATTTTTATGCAGGTTACTCATTTTTGGATCCTATGACAGAGAGGCAAATATTCACTGTACACTTGAGTTGAGCAGTGGTGTTTGGGAAGAAAAACAGAGGAGTTCTATTAAGACGGTAAAGTGGATTTGCATAGTGTTACATCTTCATAAAGTTTGTATTCTATAAGTATGCTTTTAATAACATTTCTATATCCCTAGAGTTATTTTTGGTCATGTGCAAATAATGATGAACATCTCCTACCGGTCTTATTGCAGTATACATCAGTAATAAAATGAACCACATAAAACTAGTATTCCGAACGCTTGCTCACATAAGAAACCTACTCTATTTTTACTCCTAGAACTCTAAAATTATTTCACAGAGATGGAATTAGAATAACTCTAAGCATCTTAGAAAGCGAGTAAATTTAGAGCATTCTTTCATTCAATAGATGTGTTATAAATGCTTACTCTCTACCAGGCGCTGTGTACGATGCTGAGGAAACAGTTCAGATTAAGAAAAGACCCTGTATTTTTGGTGCTCACTTGGGGTAAAGGTTTGGCATGAGGATTAGAAGAGGGGAAAGGTGAACTACACGTTACAGGATGGAGGTAGAAATGACAATAAATGGGTAAACCGAAGAAGTGAACAAGGTAATTTCCAGAAATTGACAGATATTATGAAGAAAATGGGGTTATGCCAGAGGAGATGGCTTAGATGATGATGATGACGATGACGATGGGGAAACCACTGAAACAATGACACTGAGGCAGGATGTTCATCAGCTCGGTTAGAATTTCAGATAAACTGTGAATAATTTGTTGTTAAAAGTATTTCCCCAGTTTGTATTTGCTAATCTGCCAACCCCACACTGGAAATGGGGCCTGAATCATGAAGAGGAGCAAGCCACACAGAGTGTGGGGGAATGAGGGAGTGCGAGGCACTTCCAGCAAAGGGAGTGGCAGACGTGTGAGGGCAGGGGAGCTCGAGGAGCGCGCTGGGTGCCTGAGGACCGAAGGCCAGTGTCTGGAGCATCGTACATGAGGGAGCGAGTCGTGTGTAATCTGTAAGGAGCTTGCATTTCACTGTTTGTGGTGGGAGGGTTTTAAGATGACAGGTGATGTGATCTTGTGTACGTTTGTACAAATGCCTGTGTAGACAAAGTGTTGCAGGTGGGTAAGAGCGCTCCCTGAGAGAGCCGGGTCAGGAGACACTTAGGGAGGGGAAGGATGGATACTTGAACCAGGTGATGGCTGAGAAATAGAAGAGAATGGATTTGATATACTTTTGGTGTATGAAGGACTTAAGAGTTCTGGTTTCTTTTTTTTTATTTAAAAAAGGTGGGGGGGACCTGGGTGGCTCAGTCGGTTAAGCGTCTGACTTCAGCTCAGGTCATGATCTCACGGTTCGTGGGTTCGAGCCTGGCGTCGGGCTCTGTGGTGACAGCTCAGAGCCTGGAGCCTGCTTCAGATTCTGTGTCTCCCTCTCTCTCTGACCCTCCCCTGCTCGCTCGCTCTCTCTCTCTCTCTCTCTCTCTCTCTCTCTCAGAAGTAAATGAAAAACATTAAAAAAATTTAAAACATTTAAAATAAAAAGACTGTTACCCAAATTGCAAGACTGAAAAGGCTATTAAAATATTTTAAATGTTAGAATTAAAAAATAAACAAAAATAATGCTTTACTTTCAACATATTTTAAGGTTGAGTTAGATTCTTTGGGTTCTTAAATGAATAAAAATTGTCACTAGTTATTGTTTAATTTGTTTCTAAAGTGAGTTGGTATTTTCTGAATATTCTGGTAGCAGTTTTAGTATCAATTATTATGTGCTTCTTGCAATTTGCATAAATCTACTAGTCTATTAAAGATTTAGAGTATTTAGCAAAATGTTGTCTACAGTATTTCTTTATTAAGCCCCTGAAGCTTCACAAATGGAAACAGAGTTCCAGAATGTTATGGCTGTAATCGAGACAGGGGGTGGGTGGGAAGGCCAGGGAAGTTGAGGCAGAAGAGTCTCTTCCCTTAGGGAACCACAGCCTTTTTTTTTTTACCACTTTATTTCATTTCCTGAGCATATATTGAAATATGGGTTTAGTAATAATAAAATTCCAAAAGTGCCTCTTGAAACCCCAAACCTCTCTTGAATTACTTTTAGTCTTTTGAAAGAAAAGATCCATTTAGCATGTCAATAGTTTTTTGCAGGAATAAATTATGGTTGTATTCTTTAAAGGTGTACTTATATATTTAGTTGTTTCTATTCAGTTTCTCTTGGTGGTAATATAGCCAATCCTGTGATTATTTTTTGTAGCCAGTATTTAGGAACACTATTTCTTGATTATGTCTTCATTATGTGAATAGGTACTTTTGAACTATGCTACCTAGCTGTTTATAGTAATGGGTTATGGTTTCTCCTAGAATAATGTTATTCTTTATAGCATTTTTTTAACCTTTTTTTAAATGTTTTATTTATTTCTGCGAGAGAGAGAGAGAGAGAGAGCATGTGCAAGGGGAGGGTCAGAGAGAGAGAGAGAGATACAGAATCTGAAACAACCTCCAGGCTCTGAGCTGTCAGCACAGAGCCCGACACAGTACTCAAACCCATGAACTGTGAGACCATGACCTGAGCTGAAGTCGGATGCTTAACCGACTGTGCCACCCAGGCGCCCCCATAGCATTTTAAAAAATAGGCACAGTTCTCAACTTTTAAAATAGATCTTTAAGCATATTTTCATGCTCTTAAAGAATATGACTTTTAATGGTAATGTGGTATCTTTGAATGTTCTTTTGACCTTAAATTGTTTCTAATTTCTTTCTGTAATAATTTTATGAATATCCTTACATAAAAATTGAGTAGTATGAAATTCTTTTGGAATAACTAGAATAATTTTGATCTGGGTGGGAAAATAGGAGTAAAGCTGGAAAAGGAGGATGGTCCACATAGTTTGAATTTATGAAGGTGGTAAGGAGCTGGTGAAGATTCTGAGCATGGGAATTACATGGTCAAAATAGTGGTTTTAGAGAATGTCTCCCATTTCTTTGATGGTTGTTCATGCCCCAGCTTTCTTCTGAGTTACATCTCAATTTGAAGCAACTCCTTAGGGGAATAAAATAACCAGTTCTGAACTACATGAATACGTGGAAGAGCAGTATTGTTTTATACAGCTATGAAATTGTCGTAACTTGGCCATTGCAGTTGGCATTTTCAGTTTCCTTTATTATATTTGCAAAGATATGAGATTAGACAGCTTTAATATTTTACAGCAAAGGTTAGTAGGACTTTAATTTTGAGTTATAATTTTAGGTCTTTACAGATGCCATAGGTAGTTGTGGAGAAAGTATTGCAGGTTACTTGTTACATCTGGTGTCGAAAATGTCAGCAGCAGTTAAGTGTCTCCAGGCACTAAATTACATGTGTCTGAATTTAATAACTCTAGGGGGGGAGAATTTATCGTGTTCTTCAGGGCTACATAAAACATTGCGGAAGAGGATTAAATAATTTGCAATACATTGCAAATTGGGCTAGAAAAAAGAACATCACTAAAAAGTAAGTACGTGAAAGTACTTGATGAGTTTAGAAGCTGTCTTTGTATACATACAGTTTTCAGGTTTAAATTAGTTTAAAATATTTTTTGTTTTAACATTTATTCATTTTTTTGAGAGACCGAGGGAGACAGAGCAGGGGAAGGATAGAGAGAGAGGGAGACACAGAATCTGAAGCAGGCTCCAGGCTCTGAGCTGTCAGCACAAAGCCCGAGGTGGGGCTCAAATCATGAACCCTGAGATCAGGACCTGAGCCAAAGTCAGACACTTAACCTAAGACTGAGCCACTCCAGCACCCATAAATTAGTTTTTTGAATGTTGAAATGTGTTCAGTGAAGTGATCCACTAGTTTGAGTGAAAATGTAGAATGAAAGAAACTAATTCTTTCCATATTTTAAATGTGCTTGTGAGTCTTTAAAGCATTATCATGTACCTTATCATGTTGCTGACAGTGAAAGATAATAATAATTCTAGACAAAATCTTTAGATTTGTACTGTTGGCACAAGTGTTAGGAGGCGCAGATGAACAGTTTTAATGTATTAGCTGCAAGTATTAGCAAAAGCAAATGAATAGTGGCTTAGGCAAGTAAAACACTTGCCTCGTGTGCCACACTTTAAGTACAGAGCCTGGCTCTTACCTGGCTTCCTGCTCCATCAGTCTTAGCGTGAGAGTTTTGTCCTCATGGATGCAAGATGTCTAGTGCACCCCTAGATATCCAGCCTTCAAGAAAAAGGGTGAGGGCTAAAGCCTGCCAGAGGTACTGGTCAGCCACAGTTTGTCTTTTTTAAATGCTTTCCCGGACCCGGAGACATGGAGGGGAGGGGACCCCCGTAGCGGGGAGCCACAGAGAGTCAAGGGGAAGAGAAAGAGCAGCTGAAACTGCTCATAGAACAGTCCCTGGAGAAGACAAAAACCTCAGCTCTGGACAGATAGTGATTCTATTTCTAGCTGTGGCGTGGACTTTGGGCTGGGTGCCCCGGTCCCAGGCGGTGCCAAGGGAAGCTGTTCCACTGCTCTCCCGGCTTCATCCTCTGCTGGGAAGCAGCCCGGCCTGCGGGATTACATTTTGGGCATTATCTTTAAAGTGTGCAGACTAAGATCTGGAAACAAGGTGGGGCTTGGGACATAGAACATGGCCCACCTTGGCTACAACCACAACACAGGGAGATCAGACCCAAAAGAGTGATTTGCAACATTTGGTTCCAGAAGGGACTGGGGCACTGCCATTTTTCTCCCCACAGCCACCAAGGTGGGGCCTCAGGGAGTGGCCAGTGGGACTCAGTGGAGGGTAAGACCTGCCTACACCAAACCACGCCCATCCCCGCTAGAGAGCTGCTGCTTTTTTTTTTTTTTTTTTTTAACCAGAGCTCAGGGCAAGACCAACATGGATACATTGCCATGATTAATTCTAGATCAATTCTTTCTATTCTGATCTGTTTTCCCTTGTCTTATTCATATCCCTCCTCTCTGATGGACTGGGCACTCTGGTCACTGGTTTGCTTAAGCAGTCACATTTAATCCATTCTCTAGATGTATATTCTACACCTCCACCCCTACCTTTCTATCTCTTTCTTTCTGGAGTAATCAGAATATATAGTGTCTTTGGGTAACATATCTTTGTTTGTTTCTCCTTGCCGTCTACCATATCCTCCTCTTTCTCTCTCTCTGAATTAAGCCTCTTAGTCTCTCTGCCTGGTCATTTAGACTGTCCTTTGTCTTTTAGGTTTTCTCTTTCTCTTTCTCTTTCTCTCTTTCTCTTCTTCCCTTTCAGTTTGCTTGCTTGTTGGATTTGTCTATGCATTTGCATGCCTTTGTTCCCTGTGTGTTTGTCTGTCTGTTTTCCTTTCCAGGGCTACCTCAAGAAAGAAGCCAAAGTACACATTGTGGAGAGTCCCAAATACCACTACAGTAGGAAAATAAAATAACCAAAGCCTCAACAAGAGAGACTAAGAGACACCATTAAAAGAACACTTCCTGAATGGACAGGCCTTGGACAGTCAATGAGCCTTCTTTAATATAGCAGTACTCGCAGGTACAGAGCTCACTACAAGCTTTTAAAACTAGCAAGAGACAGGGGCGCCTGGGTGGCTCAGTTGGTTAAACGTCCGACTTCGGCTCAGGTCATGATTTCATGGTTTGTGGGTTCGAGCCCCGCATTGGGCTCTGTGCTGACAGCCCAGAGCCTGGAGCCTGTTTCAGATTCTGTGTCTCTCTCTTTCTCTGCCCACCGCCCCCCCACTCATGTTCTGTCTCTCTCTGTCTCAAAAATAAATAAACTATTAAAAAAAGTTAAAAAAAAAAAAAAACTGACAAGAGACAGAAAGCTAGCCAAAATGATGAAATGGAAGAACTCTCCTCTCAAGAAATTACAGGAAGAAGTGACAGCTAAAGAACTCAAAACAGATATAAGCAACATAACTGAATAAGAATTCAGAACAATAGCCATAAAATTAATCGCTGGCATTGAAAACGGCATGGAAGACGTCAGAGAAGCGATTGCTACAAAGGCTATAGAGCTTAAAAATAGTTGTGATGAATTAAAAAATGCTACAAATTAGGTGCATAATAAAATGGAGGCATTCAATGCATGGATTGAAGAGGCAGAGAGGAGAATAGGTGAATTAGAAGACACAATTATAGAAAACGAAGAATCCAAGAAAAAGATAAGCTGATCCAGGAACACGAAAGGAGAGTTGGAGAACTGAGTGATACAGTCCAACAGAACAATATCCGTATCATAGGAATTCCAGAAGAGGAAGAGAGGGAAAGGCACTGAAGGAGTCCTTGAACAAATTATAGCTGAGAACTGTACCAATCTGGGGAAGGAAGCAGACATTGAAATCCAAGAGGCACAGAGAACACCCCTCAGACGTAACTTGAATCGATCTTCTGCATGATGTATCATAGTGAAACTGGAAAAATATAAGGACAAAGAGAATTCTGAAAGCAGCTAGGGATAAAAGGGCCCTAACATACAATGGGACTCCTGTCAGAGTGGTTACAGACCTATATACTGAAACTTGGCAGGCCAGAAAGGAATGGCAGGAAATCTTCAATGTGATGAACAGAAAAAATATGGAGCCAGAATCCTCTATCCAGCAAGCCTGTGATTCAGAATAGAAGGAGAGATAAAAGTCTTCCCGAATATACAAAAATTGAAAGAATTTGTCACCACTAAACCAGTCCCACAAGAAATCCTAAGAGCGACTCTATGAGGGAAATGTTGCAAGGAACGCAAGGTACCAGAGACACCACTACAAGCATGAATCCTACAAAGAACACAATGACTCTAAAACCATATTTTTCAATAATAACACTGAATGTAAATGGGCTAAATGCTCCAATCAAAAGACATAGGGTAGCAGAATGGATACAAAAACAAAATCCATCTATTTGCTGTCTACGAGAGACTCATTTTAGACCTTCAGATTGAAAGTAAGGGGAAGGAGAAATATCTATCATACTACTGGAAGCCAAAAGAAAGCTGGAGTAGCCATACTTATATCAGACAAACTGGACTTTAAAGGCAGTAACAAGGGACGAAGAAGGGCATTCTATAATAATTACAGGGTCTATCCATCAGGAAGAGCTAACAATTATAAATGTCTATGCACCGAATACGGGAGCACCCAAATACATAAAACAATCAAAAACAGAAACAATCTTATGGATAAGAATGTGCTAATAGCAGTGGACTTTAATACTCCAGTTACAGCAATGGATACATCAGCTAGACCGAAAATCACTAAAGACACAGTGGACTTGAATGACACATTGGACCAGATGAATTTGACAGATATATTTAGAACTCTACACCCTGAGGCTATGGAATTCACTTTCTCCTCAAGTGTGCATGGCACTTGATATTCTCCAAGATAGATCACATAGTGGGACATAAAGCAGTCCTCAATAAATATAAAAGAATTGAGATCATACCATGCACACTTGCAGATCACAATGCTATGAAACTTGAAATTAATCACAGGAAGAAGTCTGGAAAACCTCCAAAAACATGGAGGTTAAAGAACACCCTACTGAAGAACAAATGGGCCAGTCAGGCAATTAGAGAAGAAATTTAAAAATATGTGGAAACAAATGAAAGCGAAAATACAACAATCCAAACTCTTTGGGATGCGGCAAAGGCAGTCCTAAGAGGAAACTACATTGCACTCCAGGCCTATTTCAAGAAACTAGAAAAAGCGCAAGTACAAAATCTAACCGCGCACCTAAAGGAACTAGAAGGAGAGCAACAAGAGCACCCCAAGCCCAGCAAAGAAGAGAAATAATAAGAATCATAGCAGAAATAAACAATATAAAATCCAAAAAAACAGTTGAACATATCAATGAAACCAAGAGTTGGTTTTTTGAAAAAATAAAATTGATAAACGTCTAGCCAGGCTTCTCAGAAAGAAAAGAGAGAGCACCCAAATATAAAAAATCATGAATGAAAATGGATTGTTACAGCCAATCCCTCAGAAATACAAGCAATTATCAGGGAATATTATGAAAAATTATAAGTCAACAAACTGGACAACTTAGAAAAAATGGACAAATTCCTAAACACACTACCAAAGTTCACATGGGAAGAGAGGAAATCTGAACAAACCCATAACTAGTGAAGAAATTGAATCAGTTAATCAAAAATCTCTCAACAAATAAGAGCCCTGGGCCAGATGGCTTCCCTGGGGAATTCTACCAGACATTTAAATCAGAGTTAATACCCATTCTTTTCAAGCTATTCCAAAAAATAGAAATGGAAGCAAAACTTCTGGACTCATTTTATGAAGCCAGCATCACTTTGATTCCCAAGCCAGACAGAGACCCCCCCAAAAAAAGACTACAGGCCAATATCCTTGATGAATATGGATGCAGAAATCCTCAACAAGATACTTGCAAATCGAATTCAACAGCACATAAAAGGAATTATCTACCATGATCAAGTGGGATTCATTCCTGGGTGACAGGGCTGGTTCAGTATTCGCAAATCAATCAGTGTGATATATCACATTAACAAAAGAAAAGGTAAAACCCATATGATCCTGTCGATAGATGCAGAAAAAGCATTTGACAAAATACAGCATCCCTTCTTAATAAAGGCCCTCGAGAAAGGCGGGATAGAAGGAACTTACTTAAACATCATAAAAGCCATCTATGAGAAGCCCTCAGCTAATATCATTTTCAATGGGGAAAAACTGAGAGCTTTCCCCCTGAGATCAGGAACATGACCGGGATGTCCACTCACCACTGTTGTTTAACATAGTGCTGGAATTCCTAGCATCAGCCATCAGACAACAAAAGGAATAAAAGGCATCAGAATTGGCAAAGAAGTCAGACTTTCACTTTTCATAGACGTCATGATACTGTACATGGAAAACCCGACAGACTCCACCAGAAGCCTACTAGAGCTGATCCATGAATTCAGCACAGTCACAGGGTACAAAATCAAGGTACAGAATTCGGTTGCATTTTTATACACCAACAATGAAGCAACAGAAAGAGAAAACAAGAAACTGATCCCATTCACAATTCCACAAAAAACCATAAATACCTAGGAATAAACCTAACCAAAGATATAAGAGATCTGTATGATGAAAACTATAGAAAACTTATTAAGGAAATTGTAGAAGACACAAAGAAATGGTAAAACATTCCATTCTCATTTGTCGGAAGAATAAATATTGTTAAAATGTCATTAATACCCAAAGCAATCTACACATTCAATGCAATCCCAATCCGAATTGCACCAGCATTCTTCTCAAAGCTAGAACAAACTATCCTAAAATATTTACGGAACCACAAAAGGCCCCGAATAGCCAAAGTAATATTGAAGNAACATTCCATGCTCATGGATTGGAAGAATAAATATAGTTAAAATGTCATTACTGCCCAAAGCAATCTACACATTCAATGCAATCCCAATCAGAATTGCACCAGCATTCTTCTCAAAGCTAGAACAAACTATCCTAAAATATTTACGGAACCACAAAAGGCCCCGAATAGCCAAAGTAATATTGAAGAAGAAAACCAAAATGAGAGGCATCACCATCCCAGACCTTAGCCTCTGCTACAAAGCTGTCATCATCAAGACAGTATGGTATTGGCACAAAAACAGACACATAGACCAATGGAATAGAATAGAGAACTCAGAATTGGACCCACAAATGTACAGCCGACTAATCTTTGACAAAGCAGGAAAGAGCATCCCATGGAAAAAAGACAGCCTCTTTAACAGATGGTGCTGGGAGAGCTGGACAGCAGCATGCAGAAGAATGAAACTAGATCACTTTCTCACACCATACACCAGAATAAACTCAAAATGAATAAAGGACCTGAACATGAGACAGGAAACCGTGAAAACCCTAGAGGAGAAAGCAGGAAACAACCTTCTTGACCTCCACCGCAGCAATTTGTTGCTTGATACATCCCCAAAGGCAAGGGAATCAAGAGCAACAGTGAACTCCTGGGACCTCATCAAGATAAAAAGCTTCTGCACAGCAAAGGAAACAATCAGTATAACTAATACGCAACTGAAGGAATAGGAAAAGGTAGTTGCAAATGACATATCAGATAAAGGGATAGTATCCAAAATCTATGAGGAACTCACCTAACTCCACACCAGAAAAACAATCCAATAATCCAGTGAAGAAATGGTTAGAAGACATGAATAGACACTTCTCCAAAGAGGACATCCAGATGGCCAACACATACATGAAACAATGCTCAGCATCACTCATCATGAGGGAAATACAAATCAAAACCACACCGAGATACCACCTCATGCTGGTCAGAGTTGCTAGATGGACAAATCAGGAGACTCTAGATGCTGGCAAGGATGTAGAAAAATGGGCACCCTCCTGCACTGTTAGTGGGAATGTAAACTGGTGCAGCCCCTCCAAAAAACAGTGTGGAGGTTCCTCAAAAAATTAACAATAGAACTCCCCTATGACCTAGCAATAGCACTGCTAGGAATTTACCCAAAGGATACAGGAGTGCTGATGCATAGGGGCACATGTACCCCAATGTTCAAAGCAGCGCTCTCAACAGTAGCCAAAACATGGAAAGAGTCTAAGTGTCCATCAGCTGACGAATGGATCAGGAAGATGTGGTTCATCTATACAATGGAATATTACATTGCAATGAGAAAGAATGAAATCTGGCCATTTGTAGCAACATGGGTGGATCTTGAAGGTGTTATGCTGAGCGAAATAAGTGGATCAGGAGAAACTTAACAGAGGACCATGGGGGAGGAGAAGGGGAAAAATATTGGGGAGAGGGAGGGAGGCAAACCATGAGAGACTCTTGAATACTGAGAACAAACTGAGGGCTGATTGGGGTGGGGTAGAGGAGAAGGGGGTGATGGGCATGGGGGAGGGCACTTTTTGGGATGAGCACTGGGTATTATATGGAAACCAACTTGACAAACTATGAATGGAAAAAAAATGCTTTCCCAGAAGCTCCTCCCAGGGACTTCCACTTAAATCTCACTGGCTAGAACTGAGTAATGTGTCATTCCCAGCAGCAGGGAAGTGTGGAGAATCATTTTAGTTTTTCAGCCTTTGTAGAAGTAGAGCCCGAGGTAGATGGTTATGAATGTATTTTATGTGCACAGTCCACATTCGTACCATAAAAAAATATTCACATCTGTCTGAGGACTTTTTTTAAGGGAATTTTTTTTTATATTGGGATATAAGTGCGTAATTAATAAGAATATGGGTTTCTTCCTGTTTTCATATGGGCAAGGAATTAGAAAGGAATCTTCTGGGACCCTGAAGGTACAATAGGACGGACAGAAGAGAGATACTGGAACGGTCTTGTGTTCAGCATAAACAGAAGCACTTCAGGTCGTATATAGCACAGTAGGCAGGTGCCAGAGGGAACTGTGGTTAAAGGCATTAGAAGATGTCCTGATACTTCATATCTGCCTGAAAAATAAGAAGTAGTAAATCCCCGAAGAGCATTCAGGTAACAACTGGGGAGAGTCCGTAAGTGAATAATTTGGAACTCTTCATCAGAATGAGTATAGTCCTTTCAGAGGAATAGGGTGACAACTGGCAGCTCGCAGTTGGCAGCTGCTGTGAGGGCCAGCGCACCCCAGGTTATGAAAGAGGATTTCACCTCCTACACTCTAGACCTTTATCTGATGGACTTCAGTGGTACTTTTCCTTCTCTCCACTGCTACTTCCCAATCAAAACCTCATTTTTTTAAAGAATCTCTTTTTGAAAGATCAGTTATATCAGGCTCCCTCAATTTTCTTTTTAAATACAGCCTTACAGTTAGAGACGTTTGAGGAAATGATCCCTACTCTCAAAAAACTGTCAGTGTAAGAAAGGAGGCATAGGAACCAGATATGCAACATGAGTCTATGAAATCCTTTTCTCATATACAGGAACCAAAGCCTTTTGCATATAGGATCTTGTTCCATTAAATCCCACTGCCTGTAACAAAAACTGAACCGAGTGATATTCTAATAACTAGAAGACAATTTGGGTGTGGTGGTAATGGAACCATTTTTGGAACAGAGAAGGAGAGCTCTGAAAAGGCAGGGAGATGAATGAAAGGACCTTCATAATAAGATCAGCTGTACTTAGTTGCTGCCTACGAATTGAACCTGACTCAGAGGCAGTCTGTTTTTTAGAGCCCAGTGAGTGTCCCAATATGTCCAGAGGAAAGGTTAGGGCAAATCAATACAGGAAACGCTTGTGGAGGGCAGGTGATCAGTTGGAAGAACGTATAATAATATATAGGGAACTCATGTTCTATAGATAGGGATTAGGTTAGAATCTAACATTACAATGCTGAACAAGCATATAGAATTGGAAACAATAAATGCATTTCAACTTTCAGAAATTTTATTTACTTATTTATTTATTTAGCGATAGGACAGTATGAGTGGGAGAGGGGCGGAGAGGGAATCCTAAGCAGGCTCCATGCTGCCAGTGCAGAGTCTGACACAGGGTTCAAACACAGGAACTGTGAGATTCTAACTTGAGCCAAAAAACCAAGAGTCAGATGCATAACCAACCGAGCCACCCAGGGAACCCTTCAGAAGTTTTTTATGAAGAATCATGAAAGGTTCCCATATTATTTTATTAATAGAAGAATATTTTGTCACAGAGCTGCCTTATGAGTAAGAATGACCACGTGTAATACCCTGAATGGTTAAGTCCAAGACTTTGATCTGTTTTCACAAATGATCTGAAACCACACCATCCAATAGAAATAAAATGCACACCATTTAGGTGACTTTAAATTTTCTTGTAGACACATTTTATTTTTTTAATAATTTTTTTTACATTCATTTTTTGAGAGACAGAGACAGTGTGAGTGGGGGAGGGGCAGAGGGAGAAGGAGACACAGAATCCGAAGCAGCTCCAGGCTCTGAGCTGACATCACAGAGCCCGATGTAGGGCTCAAACTCATGGGCGGTAAGATCATGACCTGAGCCGAAGTCAGATGCTTAACCGACTGAGCCACCCGGGTGCCCCAGTAGTCACATTTTAAAAAGTGAAAATAGGGGCACCTGAGTGGCTAAGTTGGCTAAGTGTCCACCTTCAACTCAGGTCATGATTTCACGGTTTGTGAGTTCGAGCCCTGCATTGGGCCCTGTGCTGACCATGCAGAGCCTAGCTGGGATTCTCTGTTTCTCTCCCTCTGCCTCTCTCTGCCCCTCCCCCACTTGCATGCATGCTTTCTCTCTCAAAAAAAAAAAAAAGTAAAAATAAACAAGTGAACTTAATTTTAGTAATGTCTTATTTGATCCCTTGTCCCAAAGTATTGTTATTTCAACATATGATCAACATCAAAAATGAGAGTTTTTTCCTTTTAATTTAAAAGTATTTGAAATCTGGTGTATATTTCATAATTACAGCACACCACAATTCAGCCTGACCATACTTCAAGGGCTCAGTAGCCATGTATGGACTGCACAGACCAAGAAGAAGGATTCCAGTGTAATGTTCAGATTTGCTCATGGCATGAAACTTTTCTAAGATGCTCCAAGAGGAACAAAATGAAGAAAAAGCTCTCAGGACAATTAGATAAGAAAAAATTCCAAACTGTGCCTAAAATATATGAGATCTAGGATCCTTAAAGAAATAAATATGTCTTTGTACCTCCAAAACAAATTCAGCTTTTCGTAAGACCTGTTGTCACAAAACGAAGACACTTATTTAAATACCATAAAATTCTCACAGAATTGATTATTTGTGCACTTCTGGTGTCTATATAAGAAACTTATGAGAGCTAGATAATGGGGGAGAAAGAAGTGAAATTAATATGGCAGTTGAGATAGCCATAGGTAGATAAATGAATGGGAAGTTTTCTTTGGCTGAAAATACAAAGGTGGGTAAATGATTCATAGAAGCATATAAATATAAAAAGCAGAAGGATGATTGACAAATATACTGAGCAAGGAACTAGGTCTGTGGGGGCAGTGAGATAAATCTGTGTCCCTGATGATGACCAGATGATATAAATGCTAAAAGAAAGATACTTAGAAGGTCTTTGACAATTCTGCACACTGCACTTGCTGGTAGACTTCACAGGACACAAATATGCTGTATTCTTTTTATGCCATGTGTTTTGCACATAGTAGAATCCCTGGTGTGTTCCAGTTCACAGTCCTAGGAGGCCGAGGGCAGGCTAAGTGATCGTTCTGAAATGCAAATCTGAGCCTTCCGTGACCTCCTCGATGTGCCCCACAAAGCACTCCTCTCCAGTGTGGCCTCTGTCTCTCCAGTCTCCCCTCTACCCTCCGGTCAGCTTTGGCCGCGCTGCCATCTTTCACTCCTTCACGCTTGCCATCCTCTGTCTGCTACGCAGCCTCTGAACGTGCACGCTTCCCCCAGCACCTTTTCCACGTGCACACCTGTGCCCGTCCCCAGTCTTCCATCTCGGGCCCTTCCTCTGCACCGCGTCATGACAGGGCTGGCCTCTGCTGGCAGAACTTCCGAGGCTTCAGTGTCCGCTGACTCTCAGCTGGGTTTGACCAGTGGGAAGCTCTGATGGGAAGTGGGAGTAGACTGGGGAAGCCAGGGCATTCTTCCCCTTTCCTCTGCCGAGGACAGACCCGTCAGGCAAGCTGCTGGCTCTCCTCCAGGGCTCCGTGCTTCCAGGACAGGCCCGTTACGCTCCCTGCTTATGTGGGATGTTCTAGCCCCTGGCCTCCACTTCCTCCCACTGTCCTTCCAGCCCAGGGTTGCTGTTTGGTTTTTAGTTCTGTCACTGAGTAACCGTCCCCTGTTTTGAAGTCCCTCTGTTGCAGATACTTAGGTGCTGTCTGTTTCCTTATCAGACCCTGACTGATATATCAACCCGTCGTCATTCCTCTAGGAAACCTACTCTAATGAGCATGAAAGTCCTTGGGAATATTTCTCATAGTTGGGAATTGATACTTATATTTGTATGATAATCTGATTGGTGTTACCTCCGCCAGGATCTTTCTTTACAGCAGACAGCATGATTGTTTCTGCTTACAGCATTTGGCATCTGGCGGGGCGCTCAGTAAGTGTTCTGGGAATACTGAGGATGACCAATGAGCTGAGAGCCTCCATTGCCCCTCAGCCCTTTTTCTCTTCTAGACTTCTAGGTTTCAGCATGACTTCGTCACAAATGAGATTTGCTGCTCTGAGGAAAGCCTGGTTTTTACAGTGAGGGTTTTGGTTTACAGATACGGCACATGATGGTGTAACGGTATTATTAAAAACATTAAAAAAAACCCTCTCACTCTATGTGTATAGTTCAGTGTAGCATAGATAAAATGACCGTGTGATCTAAATTTTTACTTGCCTTCCCTTTTGTTTTGGGAGAGTTTCAGAAGTCTTGCTGAATGATAGCTATTCAGATCTATCCACCATTTGTTGAATATACATAGAAATTGTAAAAAAATGAGTTCCCTAAAAAAGTGATTTCACATAAGAATATCTAAGACAGACAAATTTATAAATACATTAGGTTAGATGCCTCAGAGTTGGCATTTCGGTGTGTTTGCTCAAGGCCAGATGCCTTGTAGATAACATTTTGGTGTTCCTATTTAACCATTTGCCATTTACAGTCTTAATCTTATCAAAAGGAAGAAAAAGATGAAAGCAAATAAAGCTTTTTTGAAAATGCCAGTTTTTATGAAAACTCTGGTTTAGTTCAATTTGATAACATTTATGAATACAGTAGGGACTCTGGAATTTTAACCATATGTAATGTTCTATGATTTGGCTTCTTAAGTAAACTACTGGCTTCTAAGCTTTAGTAGTAAATCCTACACGGCATTTCCACTTTTAAAGTTCACCTTGGTTAAAATTGAGGGATGCAGTTCCCTGTGTCATATTTTCTTAGTGTGTTTAATATGATTGTGAAATACTGTGAAAAGAGTAAGAACTTAGGTTAAAATATAGAAATATCAACTCCCCAAATCAATGCAAGGCACTGTGTGAATATGAAAAAGAAGCTGAGTATGAGGTATAAGCAGTGAAAGGATGGTCTTTTCCTTCAAGATAAGCAGTGAGGAAATAAGACAACAGGATGATGAACATGCATATTACTGTTAGCATTTGAATGCCCTGAGAGAGTTGCAGAGTAAAATACTATGAGGTTCCACTGGACAGGAGATAGTATTCTTCTAGGAAAACCAGGGAAGAATAGGAGGTGACATTTGAGCCAAGCCTCACAGGTATATGTAGTATTTTGAGATGGGAGAGAGGGCATTTCTAGGTGGAGGATATGGCATAAGCCCAAATAAATAATAAGAGTGAGTAAGTTTAGGATATGTGTTGCCCAGGTTGACTAAAGAATATGGTAGTGTAGGACCACTATACAACACAGTAAAAGGGTTAGACCATATTACAGAAGTGCTTTAAATACCAGACTAAGAAGTTTGGTTCTTATTCTCTAAGTAGGAGTTATGGAAGCTTTTAGAACGAAGTGATCTCATCAGAATCTTTAAATCAGTCTTGGCTCGGAATTTGAGTCTTACCTGGGTTACTTGTCGGCAGCATGATCTTAGAGTCCTCAAACCATGTCATCCACAAGTACTTTATTCCTCTGTAAAATGGGACTAATAGTGCTTCACACGGTTGTAGGAGGGGTAAAGGAAATTCTCTGTATTAAAATGTCTAGTTCAGTACCTGGCATAGAGTATATAGTAAATAATAACTTTACTAAATCTGGCAGCAAGTGGGTAAGTCAAGGGTGATCTGACAAAGGAAAGATGGGAAATAGTAGAGATGAGGGGTAATGAAAGTCTGACCAGAATGGTGGCAATAAAAATGGAAAATAGAATCAGTGTGGCTTGGATACCACTGGAGGTAAGGGGTGTTTGGAGAGCGAGAGAGGAAGCTGTCAAGACTGGAGCCTTGAGGAGGAGAAAGAAGATCTCATTCTGGACGTGTTGGGTTTGAGGTTCAGTGTTTATCAAAGGTCAGTCTAGAGGTGGAGTTTTTTTCATGTGCCACTTTGATCTACTGTTTTTTCTTTTTATATTTCCAGTGCTGTCGTTTAAGGGTTTAACATCTACTAAGTTGAACACTTTATTTGGAATTGGTTTGGGGCGCGCTCAGGTCATGATCTCACGGTTTGTGGGTTCAAGCTCCACGCCGGGCTCTATGCTGACAGCTAGCTCAGAGCCTGGAGCCTGTTTTGGATTCTGCGTCTCCTCTCTCTCTGATCCTCTCCTTCTCATGCTGTCTCTCTCTCTCTCTCTTTGTCTCTCTTTTTTTGTTAGAGAGTGAGTGAGTGTGAGGAGGGTGGGGGCAATGGGAGAGGGAGAGAGAGGATCTTCAGGCTTCACACCCAGCACAGAGCCTGACGCAGGGCTTGATCTCACAACTATGAGATCATGACCTGAGCTAAAATCAACAGTTGGATGCTTAACTGACTAAACCAGCCAGGTGCCCCTAGATCTCTTTTTCAAATAGGATAAAGAGAACCAGAATGGTTTCACCAAAAAAGTAGTATGAATCTAAATATTTTTTGAAAGAGCTTTTGAGAACAAATTAAGGAAATAATAAAACTTAAACATTGTTTTTGAATTCTGTTCTTAAGGACCCTCCGGTTTACTGTGATCCAAGTAAAACTGGCTGATTCAGTCCATACGTTGTCATGAACTAAAGCATCGTATTCAAGGCACAGTGGCCCCTTCCCATAGAAACCACTTAGCCAGAGAGCTCATTTCCTGAGTCATATTCTCAGATACAGGATGCCGAACTCAGAAATAAACAGTTAGGAGAGTGGTGGGTGTTACCAGAGGTCCTGCACAGTGTACACCTCCCTGCCCACGCGTGTTCGGCGTAGGTAACAGGGTCTGAGCAATTTCTCGTGTCAGTCATGATTTTAAGACTCTGCTGTAATCTTAACCCATAGCAATTCCGTGAGAATAGGCACTGTTATCATCTCCACTTCATATATGAAGAAACACAGAGAAGGTAACTTGCCCAGGTCCCCCAGCTAGCAAGTGGTAAAGGTAGTGTGCAGACCCAGGCACTGTGACTCCAGAGGCGGTGTTCTTAATTACTGCGTCATTCCCACCAGTGCTGGGGGCAAATCGGAGTTCTTTTCACTCTAGTTCTGTGCCTGTGGAACAAGTTGTTTCATCTCTAAAAGAGGGAATAGTGACAGTGTAAGGGTGAACTACCTGTAAAACACCTAGGACAGTATCCAGCACGTAATAACTGTAATAGCAGCTGTTATCATTGAATTTGACCTGAATGCCACCTCCTTTGCCTCTGTGTTTGTAGTGCTGATATTTTATATCTCCTTTTAAATCCTTCCTATAACGAGATGAGGAGGACAAGGGAATAGCTTCTTCAGTCATGGGGTGCTATTTGTTTAAGACTTAGGGCCCAATAGTGACTTTTAAGAATATTAGTGAGTTTGGGGCGCCTGGGTCGCTCAGTTGGTTAAGCGTCTGATTCTTGGTTGCAGCTCAGGTCATGATCTCGAGGCTTGTGCATTTGAGCCCCGCATTGGGCTCTGCACCGGCACTGTGGAGCCTGCTTGGGATTCTCTCTCCCTCCACCGCTCGTGCTCTGTGTCTCTCTTTCTCTCAGAAATAAACATTAAAAATTTTTAAGAAGAAAAAAGAACTTCTTAGGACTTAAGAGTATTAATGTCATAGTGTAGGAAAAAAGCCTAGTCTGTAATTAATAACATAGTTTTAGAATATTTAAGGAATAGTATTTTATGGGACTAAACTAAAATCTCTAGCGCTCACTTTTGCATTTTACTATAAATGTGAAGTTCTATCATTTACTGATTGAAAATACTTTAAAATGTATAGGCTGAAAGTAAAACTAGGTTTAAGTTTTTATCTTACACAGGCCAAGGTGAAAGGACAGCAGTGACCACACTTAACTCCTATGTCCTATGAAGTCAGTCTTTGTAATATTTCCATAACGTGCTGTGTATTTCTCCACATAAATATTGAACATGACTAACTCAAAGTGAGTTAGGAACAGCTGTGTTTCTCATTTGTAAGCATGTTAATTTACATTGATATTGACTCATACTAGACAAATAGGTGGTTATATTTGAAAGTTGCTTATATACAAACAGTGTGCTCTATACTAGAAGAGATAAGAATGTTTTATTAATCATTGTAAATAAAACTACTTCTGGGTAATTATATTTCTTTAAAGGTTATCAAGTGACTTGTAGCATATGGACAGATGACTCATTTTCTAAATGAATGATGTGTGAATGCTATTTCATTCACAACTAGTATAAATTGCCAACACTGAGAACGTCGTTATAAGCCTAGGTGGGAAGCCATTGAGCATTAGGAAGCGTACGTATCATGAAGTAGAATTTTCATTTCTGTGTGATACACTTATTTGTGAAATTTGAGGAAATGCATATTTAACAATAAAATCAACAGTTGCTGTAAGGTGAAAGTGCTATGTTTGGGAAATGATAGGAGCCATATTTTTTGCCTATATAAAAAAATTTCAGAAAGCTATAAAGAAAACTGCAAAAATCAACCATAATCCCACTACTTTGGGAGACTGCTGATAACTTTTTAGAAGAATATAATATGGGCACCTGGGTGGCTCAGTCGCTTGAACATCTGATTTTGGCTCAGGTCATGATCTCACAGTTCGTAAGTTTGAGCCCCACATTGGGCTCACTGCTGTCAGCGCTAAGCACGCTTCCACATCCTCTGTCCCCCTCTTTCTCTGCACCTCCCCACTTGCTCTCTCTCAAAAACAAACATAAAAAAAAAAACCTTTATATACACACACACTATTCACAGGTTATGTCTGTGGGTTGTTTTTTTCTTAAACCATAAAATGAGATCATGTGTTTTATAACCTGCCTTCTTTCCAACTTAACAGTATAGTGAGGGCCAATTTTTATTTCCCTATACATGTGTTACTGTTTTTATTTCTGCATGATACTGTACTGTGTGCCAAAATTTATTTAACCAGTCACTTATTGATGAACATGTAGACTTTTCCAGTTTTTTGATGTTGTAAAGAAATCCATAATGACACTGTAAGTATATTCATGCACATCCATTCTTTTCTAGTAAAACTTTTTTTTTTTTAAGTTTATTTATTTTGAGAGAGAGAGAGAGTACAAGCAGGAAAGGGGCAGAGAGGGGGAGAGATAGAATCCCAAGTAGGCTCCATGCTATCAGCGCAGAGCCCAGCATGGGGCTCCCACTCGTAAACTGTGAAATCGTGACCTGAGCCAGGATCCAGAGTTGAACCCTTAACTGACTGAGCCACCTAGCACCCCTTCAGTAAAACCTCTTTAAAAACAGTTCACAGGTTGTAGTTTGCTGAACCTTAATCTAAATGATTCTTTGGTCAGAGATTGTGCAAGAATAAAAGGCTAATGGCACACATTTAAAAAATTCCAGCTAGAATAAAGTCCTTAGATAATAGTATTTTATCACTGTTAATTTTCTGACTTTGGTAATCATACTGTGGTTTTAAGAAAGTGTGCTTATTAGGAAATACACACATATTTGGTGGGTAAAGGAGGCATTCTCAGTGCAGCTTACTTTCAGATGGTTCAAAAAAATTAAGAGAGAACCAAATGTGAAAAAATGTTAACAGCTGGAAAGTCTGGATTCAGGATAAAGTGGAAATCCTTTGTCCTACTTTTGCATCTTTTCCATAAGTTTGAAATTTAAAGATAAAAAGGTAAAAAACCCGATAATGTCTCTGAGACTCCTTAATGAGATGTAATACTTCCTTAGTGAGATGTAAATCCCTCCCTGCAGAAGTCCAGTGATAGCTTAGGAAGCTGAAGGCTGACTTGGTGATTCAGAACCAGAGCTATTTGACAAAGAAAGTTGAAAGGGCAACAGTCTTCCACTCTGTTGCTTCCATAATAACCTCCGACTTTTCAGAGCTTTTTATTTTACTGGAACGGCTGTATACAGTTTAAATTAGTTTTGAATCAAAACATTAATGGAGACTTCAATCAAATTTACAAAGAGAGAGAAGAAACCTAAGTGTATTGCAAGGTAGTCATTTTGATGTTATTACTTTCCTAACAGCCTTTGAACGTAGGCCGAGGATCATTTTTTATTTTTATTCTTTAGATCTTTTAGGTCAGTTGTATTTGTATGATGGGCTTTACTTTTTCAGCATATTTCTAGATCTTTGTTGTCTTTTAGATGAGATGGCCAAAGGATGCAGTCCTGCTTCATCAGCCAGTTGCTTTAGAGACCAGCGTATCAGCGAGGTGGCCAAACCGGCATTCTGTGTGGGAGACTGAGGGGCCTCACTTGTCTTCCTTTCCTCCAGAGGAGAGATCATGGACGTGCCTGGATTGTGCTAGTCCTTTATTCCTGTAGTTTCACTTATTATTTTAAAACATTTAATCTTTATTTACTCTTGAGAGAGACCGAGGCATGAGCATGGGAGGGGCAGAGAGAGAGAGAGAGACACACACACAGAATCCGAGGCAGGTTCCAGGATCCGAGCTGTCAGCACAGAGCCCAACACAGGGCTCGAACTCACAGACCATGAGATCACGACCTGAGCTGAAGTCAGACGCCTAACCGACTAAGCCAACTGGGCAACCCTCCTGTAGTTTCATTTAATTTTGACAACGGTGCGCTATGTACTCGTATCCCCTTCATTCACGTAAGACCCACAGAGGCTAAATCAGTTGCCTGACCTCAACAAAACTAGTAAACGTTAGAGCCCGAGTTCCAACCCAGTGCTGAATACAGGCCTTCTGGACACTGCAGTTTTTCTTCAGAAAAGAATTTTGAATCTGTCCCAGTACCAAGGCGGGCTGCTTCCAGTGCTGTTCTGTTTTGTGAACTACCATTAAGAGCTGATTACTGAACATTGAGGCATTCTACTGGCCAACTGCTTACGTGTAAAAATCCAAGCAAGAGAATTTAGGATTTGTTTGCTGTACTATTCAAATGTGCCCCTTTAAGAACTTTTTAAAAAAATACTTGTCATCATTTGGGACAGGGAGCATGAAAACGTACTTCTGCACTAGTACTTCTCGTTACCTGACAGATTTCTTTTTCATTTCTCTGGCTTATGAATTTAAATTTCTTTTAATGTTTTTATTTCTAGGAGAGAGAGAGAAAGAGAGAGAGACAGTGTGAGCAGGGGAGGGTTAGAGAGAGAGGGAGACACAGAACTGGAAACAGGCTCCAGGCTCTGAGCTGTCAGCACAGAGCCTGACGCGGGGCTCGAACCCATGAACCGCGAGATCATGACCTAAGCGAAAGTCTGACGCTTAACCGACTAAGCCACCCAGGCGCCCCCTGGCTTATGAATTTAAAAACTTTTCTAATTAAAACATTTATGAAGTAGTTAAACTTTTAACAACAGGTCTCTGGAAAGTTTTCTGGGAAAGGATCGTCATTTTACTGCCAAGACGTGTAAACAAGGTCTTTGCCATATTTCTGTCTCTTTCATATACCTTCTGTGAAAAAGACAGTACGATTATGTACAAATTGTGAATCCTCTTTGTGCAGATGAGACAGTTTCAGAAAAGAGAGCTAATATAGTATCTCCTCTTTTTGGTAGATGGTGGTGGACCCGAATAGAAGGTGACTGAGAATTTAGTTGGGTCCTTGAAAGCAACACACACAGTTACCCAGTAGTTGAGGGTCCCCTGGAATATTTCAGTTTGTGTCTTCTGTGTTGTCAAAACTGCCTGTCCTTAAAAGTAGGTTGGGTTGGGGCACCTGGGTGGCTCAGTTAGGCATCTGACTCCAGCTCAGGTCATGATCTCGTGGTACATGAGTTCAAATCCCGCGTCAGGCTCTGTGTGGACAGCTCAGAGCCTGGAGCCTGCTTCTGATTCTGCGTCTCCCTCTCTCTCTGCCCCTCCCCCGCTCATGCTCGCGCTCTCTCATTCAAAAATAAATATTTAAAAAAATTCTTTTAAGTAGGTTGGATTGATACAGGATGACCCTTCAGAGACTCAGTATTTTCTTTTTTTCCATGTTTCCATTTTCATTCTAGAACCTGGAAATTGTTTCATTAACTTCTCAGAATTATAACTTATTGAAATGTGCTTTATAAGCAGAAATTGAGTAATAGGACGTTAGCTCTAAGTCAGTCCCTTCAGAGTTGAGCCAGATGTTACTTGTGTTACTTTACTGTCAGGTGTGTCTGTGCATTGAGGGGAGAGAAGGGAAAGGAAGAGGGGAGAGAATGGCTGTGAACATGAACATACGCTTCTCTGTGTGATAGGATTGTCAGTTACGTCAGTGATTTTTTAAAGTGATGGGTGGTGAAAATGTAGAATCTGGCCCTCAATCTTCAATAGTGTGTTGCTGCTTTGAGTTGAGACACATGGTGAGCTGTTGGCTTCTAGCCGTGCAGTAATTTGTGCCCTGGAACCATAAGCAAATCGGCCTGACCTCTGGTATTCAAGGAAATGACCAGAATGTTACACATCTGTCACACTCTGTGCTGAGTCTGTTGTACATAGAAGTTGCCTTGCCAATAGCTCAGTAACTTAATATAAAAGTTATTCTGGTTCTAGAAATCTTGACCTCTCAATTGTAATTCAGAGTTTAGGGCGAAATCTTCAATCATCATAATTGGCTGGGTCCCTGAAATTCAGATTCCAATTGCCAAGCCCCAGAGCAAGCATAAAAGTAATCTATATTAAAAAAAAAAAAAAAAAAAAAGTAATCTATACAATGGCCTGTCAGAAATGGG
This sequence comes from Hyaena hyaena, assembly GCF_003009895.1. Taxonomy (NCBI): domain Eukaryota; kingdom Metazoa; phylum Chordata; class Mammalia; order Carnivora; family Hyaenidae; genus Hyaena; species Hyaena hyaena. The sequence goes on along the minus strand of NW_024080755.1, from coordinate 1,112,863 downwards.
AGGTTTTAGTCACTTTCTGAGAATCTTAGCATCTAGAGTTCGGGCTTTTCTGACCAAACCATCTGTATTATATTCTCAAACACAGTGACAAAATTTTGTGAATCCTAGTGATTTTCCGACAGAAATGTTTGCTGCATTAGTAGAATCATTTCTGATGACAATTTTTAAAACTTAAATAGTCCCGGAATATCCAGGGCTTTCAGTTGGCATAAACAAGTAATTCTACTTTCAGGCATGTATTTTCAAAAACTTCAATGTATAAGCTAATTGCTTTTTAGCATTTCTGTACTTGTTGTTCTAATTCTCCCCCTGCGTAGGATGTGTGCCAACCAAAGGGCCCTTCAAGAAGAATCGTGCACTTTTCTGGGGTAATAGGAATTAGGAAGCCAGGCCGAAGCCTAGGCGGTGGCAGTTTTTTTTTTTAAGAGGGGAAGGCAGGTCACATCTCTGTAAGGCGTGAGGAAGTGGGGCCGCTGGAGAACTGCCCTGGTGCAGAAAAGGTAGACAGAGGAAGACAGGGCAGGGGTGTTGACAGAAATGTAGAATATCCCACGTGAACTGTGCCGTACGGACTCGTAGCCTGTCTGCAGCAACTCATAGTTGCAAGAGTGCATGTTTTCAGTTTTTAAAAAATGTGGGCAGCAAAAGCACTGCAGATCAATGCAGTGGGAGTTGAATGCTGCAGTGAGTAGAAGATGCCCTTCCAAAAAGTGTTTCATGATGGGAACTGAGCTGTGCAGACGGCTCCTTCTTCAGAGGCTTCCTCTTGCAGAGCTGATGCTGTTGGTCACCTAGGAGTCTCCCATCACCCTCCTTCTCAAAAAAGAAAGCTCCTATCAGAAGCCCTTCTGTGGTTTCAGACCATCACCACCCCAAAACACCCACTTCTGTTCTGGCCCCCTGGACAGAGCCATATTAAGTGTAGTTTCCCTTCTTTGTTTAATCGTGTTGTCCTGGGCCCGTGCTGGACCTTACCCACTGCACAGGAAGGGGAAGGGAGGGAGGAAAGGGAATTCCATGTCAGTCTGCCCGGCTAGGTGGGAAGGAAGTAGTCCACAGAGCCTTCCCGCCGGGTCCTGGCCCTGCAGCCGGGCGAGCAGCCTGGAGCCTTTGCTAACACTTGGGTTGCCTGCCGCAGACCCGTCTCTGTACTTCTTACCGTTTGTCCCTTATAGGTGGGCTTCTCTTTCTGAACCACCTGCTGCGGCGCCAGCCAGAATAGTGCCTCTTAAGTCCTGGGGTGCTCGTCTCCATGGCAGATTCTCTGGGAAAAGCAAGAACTGTATGATTTCATTTTTAGAGCCTCAGTCTTCATTTAGCAATGTATGCAGTGTATCTTTCTCCATATTCACATTTTGGTTATGTAAATAAAATGTATCCATGAAAGAGTTCTATTTTCAGACTCCTTTGGTTTGTGTTTTATGGCCTTGGGTTGTAGGTTTAGAGTACTTGAGCTTTGGACATTTGGGTCATCTACATCAGTGACCTATAAAAGGAAAAGCACTTAATGGTTTACAAACATGTGTATCTTTATGAAACTTTTTTTGTGAATGGTATGTTTTACAGCAAATAAACTTTGAAGCAATTTGAAAAATATTTTCAGCATTTGACTGTTTAGATTTTTTTTTAAGGGAAAAAAACCTTCCACTTTGTTTTAGTATTTGTGAAACCTGATGTTTTTTTAAGGGGCTTGAATGGATCAGTGTGGATTAAATATTATTCACATTCAAGATGGCACCCACGTTATAGTATTAAGTGGTACATCCAAATGCTTCTTAAACCATAGTTACCATTCATTAGCTCTGAGTATCTTGGGCATAAAGTTGGTGGTGGAATTGACATTATGCTTCTTTCTCTTGAAAGGTCTTTTAGTTGTAGGAACCAAGATTCCTTCCCTCTTCACATAGACTGAACTTGTCAAAGAGCTGTAATACTAAACTTTCATTGCTTCAACTATGCCATGCTAGTTTTCATCTTCTCCCTTCAGACCCACTGCTCTCCTTGTTGGATACATTCTTTGTCTCCAATCTTGATCTGGCCTGAAAAACTACTAATCCTTCAAGAGTGTCAAATTAAATTTATTTTTTAGGAATGCCTTCCTTGCTCTCTAAATGTTAGGTGATTCCTATTAAATCACACATGTATTATTGTAACTGTTCATACCTACCTATACTGCTTCCTTGAGGAGAGAGGGGCTCAACTGTGTTGATCAGGGCTGTACCTTTAGGCCAGGTGCCTAAGCATTTGAATGAGTAAGTGAATCAGTTGGTACCTTTCTTCTCATTACTTTTCTTTCTCGGTAGCTTTGCTCTAGGTTTTGTTAAATGTTTGTTTCTTAGGTCAACATTGATTTTTCTGAAAATGTTACTCCCATTTCATTTTGGGAAGAAGAATTACAGAATATACCAATGTGTCTGAAGATCATTAGCATCTTTTAAAATTGTAATATGGTAAGAATTCTGGTAGAAAAGGTATCGGTTACATTATGGACCAGGAAGACTGGGAATGGTTATTTGCATTTAAAAGACTGCTGATAAAAGTTTCATTGTGTGCTGGCATTGTGTACATGTGTATACAGGTTGTGTCATTCCTCCTGTTCCTGCCCCCACCACTCTGCTAAAAACCTGGGAAATAGTTCTCACGATGTCTTCAGAAATTTATTTGATGAAAGAATACTCAGAAGTATACCTGGTCATAGTAATTTAGGGTCTTTCACTTAGTGATTCTATTTTTGTTTCTCGGGGGGGCGGGGATTGTTTTGTTTTTTGGGTTTTTTGCTCAATGTTAAAAGCTTGTGTAGGAGAGAACAGTTTGTAAAAGAGCTATATTGATGTGTTATTAAAATATATCTTCTTCTCATCCATTATATGAAATGATGTGCATGTTAGGAAGGGATTAAAAAATCAATATGTTGTGTCCCCTTCCCGCCCCCCCCCCCCAGGTAAAAATACAGCCTCCCAGCTGGGTCCAAGAAAGGCTAAAAGGATGTCAGAGAATGAGAGCTCTTAAAGGCTATCTGGGTGTTTTTACTAAATTGCTCCGTGCAAGATAGATGCACACACAGCTAGAATTTTTTAAACTGTGCCTGACATTATTGGTGAAGTTAAATGCAGGCTGTCTGCAGTCTTGTGTGTATTGACTTGTGATTCAGCTCATGTAATTGTTCTTTGGTTTGTATGTGTCAGCAGTTCTTGACAGTTGATAAACTTATGTTTGTGTATAATTCAAAAAATATGAGAAATATTTCTGTTCTAGTTGAAATCTACTTTTTTGGTTTTAACAAAATTCAGGCCAATTGACACAGGCCAAGCCACAGAGAAAACACTATGTCCTACTTTTATGATGTATTTGTAGCTTTCCAGGTTACTAGATACAGCACTTTGAGTTTAATGAGATACTGTCTAGGACAGTTTCTAACACAAAGCCTGCTAAGCTAGAACTGGTTTGAAACAGATGTACTATAGCCAGCTGAGGCAGCAAAGAGGTGCTTGTTCCGGGGGTACCATGATGTTGTGTGGGTTCCATGGGCCGGTGTGAGGGCCACTGTTGTGGTTTTGTGGGTTAAGCTCTGCTTAGATTCTAGCAGGAGTGCAACTAGGCCTTAGAGACAAATTGGAACAGGAACTAAACCACTGTCAGGCTCCTCCCTCCCTCCGTCCCTGTCCCTCCTTCCCTGTCCCCTCTCCCCCCTCTCTCTCCTCTCTCCTCCTAACTGCCCTCTCCCCCCTCTCTCTCCTCTCTCCTCCTAACTGCCCTCTCCCCCTCTCTCTCTCCTCTCTCCTTCTAACTGCTTATATGCTTTATTTTTCATTCTGCAAACAGGCTTTGTTTCCCAGTTCATAAGATACGCAGATGCCTGCAGCTACATTTATGTTTATCCCATTCAAGGAATCTCTGAATCTGAATTCCCACCATCCAGGAAGGAACTCTGATTGGTCCACCTTGGGTCAGGTGTGTGCCCTGGACCGTCTGATGAGGCAGAGCAATGGAATTGTGTTATAGAAGCATGGCTGTTCCCACCATAACCATCTCGGGGATTAGACAGTTGCAGAAATAGACCCAGAGCAGGGCGAGAACATGGCAAACCTAAGTGTTTGTTTTACTGAGCACATAGTGTTTAAGATGTACTAATTTACTGATTTCTTCTTCCTCTTATCAAATCAGTCATGCTACAAAGTACAGGTTTAAGGAACATATTTATAGAAAATAGACATTAATAGATATTTGCAAACTCTAGATACATTTATTGAAGATGATATAGGGCCTTTTCTCTTAGATATCAGAAAACATAGGATTCTAAGATATGTTCTATGAATCACTGCTGCTTTTTCCTAGTAAAATATGTTGATAGGAATTTTCTCTCCCATTAAATCTCAACTGATAATCATCATGATGGTTTTAATTTTCTGATGTTAATCAGAATTCATCTCCATCTCTTTCCTCTAGCAATGTTACTATGACCTGGAATGATAGCCTTTCCTGCCCCCTCCCCCACTGGCTGCCCCAGCTCCCTACACTCTCTGTTCAGATTCTTCCTGTGCTTTAAGATAGAACCTAAATGCCATCTGTTTACACAAAGCCTTCCCAGACCACGCATCCAGGGGCCGTCTTCACTCCCCTGGGTCTTCATGGCACCATATCCACACGTGTCTTGTGGTATGCCCCACAAGGACTTCAGGCTCGGAATATCACTTAGACAGTCTCGAAAGCAATGATAATATTTTGATATTGACCACACTGCCTCCAGCTCTCTGATGAAGGTAGGGTCCTTGTGGTCTGAACAGTCTCAGGACCCTGGAGTGTGTGTATTTATATCACCACAGATGTAGATGCAGGGGATTTGTCTTACAACCTCCATACAAATTCCATGAATTTGACCAGATGTCTGTTTTAAATGGGAAGGGTTTTGTGACCCCATATATTACCTCCCCATTTATTATTTGTTATCTTGATCTTCCCTTGGAACACTGAGGGGACCAGGTTTTCCCCGTTTTCTAAAAAGAAAAATGTAAAGCACACTTGCATGTCTACAGATATTTTGATTGAAAAGTTTTATAGAGGTTAGTTTTTCCTTAATTGTAGTTTATCGTTTGCAATAGGGGATCACCCAGATTTTGGTAGAACTTAAAAACATCTAGTTGGCTTTTTTGAAGAAAGGAAAGGTTATTTTTTTTTTTTTTTTTTTTACAAATAGTTTATTGTCAAATTAGTTTCCACATAACACTCAGCGCTCATCCCCAAAGTGCCCTCCTCCATGCCCATCCCCCCGTCCCCCCCACATCCATCGTCCTCAGTTTTTGTCAGCATTCAAGAGTCTCTCATGGTTTGCCTCTCTCCCTTTCCCCCACCATCTCCGCCCTTCTTCTCCCCCTTGGTCCTCCGTCAAGTTGAAGAAAGGAAAGGTTATTAAGTGATTATCAATTGAAATTGACCCCAGGCCTCCCACCTTAATGTTTACTTGTATTTGTTACCACAGATATTTTGCCCCCAGTTTCATCCCTCCTTTCTCTCTCTCTCTGTCTCTCTGTCTCTCTCTCTGTCTCTTTTTAATATTTGTGTGTTTATTTTTGGTAGATAGAGCACAATCAGGAGAGGGGCAGAGAGAGAGGGAGACATAGAATCCGAAGCAGACTCCAGGCTCTAAGCTGTCAGCCCTGACGTGGGGCTCGAACCCATGAATGGTGAGATCATGACCTGAGCCAAAGTCAGATGCTTAACTGACTGAGCCACTCAGGCACCCCTCACCTTTCTCTTTCTTAATGAAAATTTCATGATCAGCACCCCAGAGGGCAATATGATAGTGTTCCATGGTTGTTTTTTTCTTTGTAATACTTTGTCCTTAAGAAATACAGTTTTTCTCTCACTGCTATTCTTTTTGGCCCCTTCTTTTCCTTTCATTTGATGTTTTTAGTCTCCTGTATAGAAGAAGCTTTATAATGAGATAAAAATGTACAGTTTTGTGAAAAAGTAGATATTTACCACGATTAGTATAATTTCTTCTCTTTGGAAGTAAAGACCATGCTCAAGCCCATTATACTTCTAAAGGGTTTGAACCGGCTCTTCTCCTACTAAATGTCACTGACATGAGTCACCATCTTTGTCTTTTCTAATAAGAGTTTTTTAAGTCATATTATCATAAAATTAGCTTCTCAATCTTGATCCTATAAAACTAAGTTAAAGTTGGCCTGATATAAGATAATTGAAGTATTCTAATGTCCTGTGTTGATGTTTCATAACAGTTTGCCTGGCTGTATATCAAGTTCATTCACAGACTGGTTTAAACTTTCCTTTTGCATCCCATTTTTAACTAGTAGTTCTAAGTCTTGCTAATAACATAATACTGCACCTTTTCAGAGCTCTACATCTGAAATAGTTCTCATTACCAATGACATTTGGAGAGATTAACATTTGTCGAGTCATAGACAAGGATTATCATAGACATCAACATGTAGGTATCTCGCTCCTAAATATTTTGGTATGAAACTTCTCAAAATAGAGCATTTTACATAACTATAATAACCATTATCACATATATGAAAATTAATTCCCTAAGTTAACCTAATATTCCGTCTATATTAAAATGCCCCTAGTGTCCCATAAATATTTTTGTAGCCTTATTTTTATTCTTAAACTGATATCAGATCAAGATTCATACATAACATTGGGTTGCTACATCTCTTTAGTCTCTGTGTCTTTTTTTTTTTTTTTTCTTTTAATCTAAATAATCCCTCTACCTTTTTGGGGGGCGGGGCAGTTGCAAGAAGGTGATATCTCTAATCTTATTCCTTTTGCATTTATTAATTGGCTTCTTTTTGGCAGGAGGTAAATGGTGGAGGTAAAGAAAAACTTCCCTTCAGGGAGCCTGGCTGGCTCAATCAGTTAAGCATCAGACTTCCGCTCAGGTCATGATCTCATGGTCCATGAGTTTGAGCCCCAAGTCAGACTGTGCAGACGGCTCAAAGCCTGGAGGCTGCTTCAGATTCTGCATCTCCTCTTTCTGCCCCTTCCCCACTCGTCCGTCCCTCCCTCTCTCTCCCTCTCTCTCTCTCTCTCTCTCTCTCAAAAATAAACAAACATTAAAAAAAATCTTAAAAGAAAAAAACCTTTCTGTCAACTGGGCATTAAATAATATGTAAACAGATGGATGAATTTAAGAGGGAATCATAGAAGCCATACTTAATATAAATTCTACATTTAAAAAACTCCCATGTAAAACAAAAGGCTGTACAAGACAGAATATGTGATAATGCTCAGCTTTATGATAAATATTTATAATTGTAAATACTAATTTTTAGCTTTTACAATCAAACTTGATAGCTTAATTACAGTTAGAAAACTAATAGTTATCAACTTTGATGGTAGAGTTTTAGAAGGTAGAAGGTGTAAAGAGGAGAGGTGAAGAGAAAGAAGTGCTAGTATCAAGAAAGATGAAATAAACAGAAGTATAAGTGTACTGATTAAAATTATAAAGAATTTATGTAGAGGAACTAAGAATGTGTTACCCTCCTGAAATTTGGGGAAAGGATTAAGGGGGTTCATCCTTGTCTGTTTTAGCGGGAAGTCAGTGGATTGTCTAGAATTTGACACATTAGGAGATAATGATGTATTGTCTAGAGAGAAAAAGGTAATCCCTAAGCAACTGAAAGAGTTGGAATGGTTGCTGTGGTGGGGGAGTGAGGGGCTTGCAAAGAGGGGACTGGTGCATTTTGGTATAAGTTATTTTGTGTATTTGATTTTTTTCACCATATGCATGTATATGATAAAAATTAAAAGTTTATTCATACTCTTTTTTTATAGTACATAAAAATATAACCCAAATTTTAGTTTTAAGTGCTATGTCTTTTTTTTCCCAGGCACATTTTGTTCTTCTTGTATTTATGTCTGGTTTAATTCTGTATCTACAATGTAGTATTTCCAGCAATCTGTACTTAAGAGTCAGTATGCATTCGATTGACAGAAGTTAAGTGGAAAAACTATCTAAATGTTGCCCTCCTTCCTGCCTGACTTTAGGACCATCTAAATTCATCCCAAGTTGTTTCTATTAAATTAAGTAAATTGGAAGACTAAGGGCCATCCGAATGAATTATCAGTAATCTAATAATATCTTTAAGAAGACAGAAGTATCTTAGGACAAAAATGGGATATTGGGTGTTTTGTTTTTGCTTTATTTTTAATAGCTTTATTAAGGTAGACTTTAAACGCAGTAAATTCACTAGGTGTACAGTTGGTGAATTTTGGTAATTGTATATAGTCATGTAACCTTCATCCTAATCAAGATAAAGAATATTCCCATCTCCTTGAAATTTTTATTTGTGCTGCTATATGCCCTCAATCTGCAGTCACCAACCCCCTAGTCTTTGACAAGTACTGATCTGTTTTCTGTCACTATACTTCTGCCTTTCCTAGAATTTCATACAAATTGAATCATAGAGCATATGGTTTTTTGGGTTTGACTCCTTTCACTCCACGCCTTTGAGATTTATCTGTGTCGTGTGTGCTGTATGTAGTAAGCCTTCGAATCAGAGAGTGTAAATCCTACATCCTTGTTCTGTTTAAGGATGGGCTTGGTTATTCTAGGTCCTTTACGTCTCTTTGACTTTGCCTCCCCAAAGGCCTGTAGGGATTTCCATTTGAATCTGTAGATAAATTCGGGAAGAATTGGCATCTTAACAATAGTGATTTTTCCAGTTTGTGAATGTGGTATCTTTACTTATTTTGGTCTTCTTTAATTCTCCTTTGCAATGTCTTATAGTTTTTAGCATATGGGTCCTGTACACCTTTCATTTAATTTAACTCTAAATGTTTTTTTATGTTATTGTAAATAAATTTGGCTTTTTTATTTTCTAATTTTTTATTGTTAATAGACACTCATTTGTCTTTTCTATATTGACACTGTAGTCTGTGACCTAATTTCACTTACTAGTCTTAATAGTTTTGTTGGTATCTTGGGATTACTCATGTATAAGATCATGTTATCTGCAAATAAAGACCATTTTTCTCTTCTTTCCAATCTTTATGCCTATACCCACCAGTTTAATACTGAATTGAAATGGTAAGAGCAGAAAACCTTTGTTCCTGATCTTAGGTAGAAAACCTTGGGTATTATGTTACTTGTAGATTTTTGTAGATGCCCACAACAGGTTTAAGAGTTCCTTTGTATTTCTGATTTGTTCAGGGCTTTTATCATGAGTGGATATTGGGGTTTTTTCTTCTTTCTTTTCATCTCTTTCTTTTTTGCAGCTATTGAATTATTTAATATGTTTTTCTCCTTTTGTTTTCTTAACATGGTAAATTATATTGGTTGATTCCTGGCTGTTTAAATTGACCTTAATAAGTTCCTGGAAATCAACTCCATTTGGTTCTGATTATTATCCTTTAAATTGTTGGACTGAATTCTCTAAAAAAATTTTAGAAAATTTTACATCTATGTTTGAACATTAGAAATATTAGTCTGTAGTTCTGCTTTCATGTTTTGTGTTTGTCTGCGTTTGGGGATTAGGGGATTCATTGGCCTTAACATGATTTGGGAAGTGTTGCCTCCTTCTCTGTTTCTAAAAGATTCTGGGTAAGATTGCTATTTCTTTCTTGAGAATTCACCAGTGAAGGAGTCTAGACCTGGAGTTTGTTCTGGGTGTAGGGGTTGGGGGAGGTTTATGTATTTGATAGAGTTAAATGAGATGGAGGTATTCAAAATTTCTATCTACTGAGGGTTTTGTCATTTGTAAGTTTTGAGGAAATCTTTCTAGTGCATCTGTGGGTCATCAAATGTATTGGCATAAAATTGTCCGTAATACGGCCTAATTCTTTTTTAATGTCTGTAGATTTTATGATGATAGTCTCTCTTATTTTGATTCTTATTTTGGTAATCTGTGTTTTTTTTCTTCTTCATGAGGCTAGCCTAGATCAGTTTTATTGACTATTTCATTATTCAACTTTCATGATAGAGTTTTCTGTTATTTTTCTATTTCATTGATTTCTACTCTTCATTCTTCCCTTCTGTTTTGAGATTTCGGATTTAAGGTTAGAAACTAAGATCACTAATTTTGGAATTTTTCTCCCTAATGTAAGTAGTGAAAGCTGTCAGTTCCTGGTAAACACAGCTTTAGTTGCATCCTACAGACTTTGATAGGTTGTGTTTTCATCATTCATTGAGTGTTTTTACATTTTTCTTCTCATTTCTTTTTTGACCATGAATTATTTAGAAACATGTTGTTTTACTTTCCAAATATTTGGGGTTTTTCTGATGACCTTATTGTTAGTTGATTGAACATACCTTGAATTTCAGTCTTTAAAACTTATTGACACTTGTTTTACTACCTTGCACGTCCTGGTGAATTTACTGTGTCCACTTGAGTGTGTATTTGTCATTACTAGGTATAATGTTCATTTCTGGGATGAGCATGTTCAGATCATCTTTGCTTATTTTTTCTGGTTATAGTGGTTGCTGAAAGAAGGGTGGAAAAATAAGTTACACCTCTAATGGCAGGTTTGCTAAGGGAATAATTGCAGAGGGACGTACATACGAGCATAGTAGTAATAGGTGACCATGTTTTATAACCTGCCATGGGGTTCATTGTACCTATTCTGTGTTTTTGTATTTTAAGTTTTCCGTGATAAAAACCAGAGCCTCTCAGGTAATGAGGTAACATATTTCAGGGAGTGCATGCCACATGCCCCACCAGATACAGAACCAGTATTTAGGATTTCTGCTTATTTTCACCTCATCACATAAAGAATTGTATTTGGCATATGTTTTCTAGGACATGGTATATCCAGTAGTGATGTATGTAATCTTAAAATATATATACATATGTACGGGGGAAATTCTAGATTTCTGGCTGTTCTTGTTTAAATGTAATTTCATCCCAATGGACAGGTCAGTTTTGTTCCAGAAGTCATGGTATCATTTGGGTAGTCTTGTAAACCTTTATCATGAATTTTATATGAAAAATGTTTTCATAATATTCATTTTTAAATGTTTTGTCAGGTTTTTAATAGGTGTTTTTATCCTTTGTAAAACTTCTGTCAGAACATAATTAAATTTTCAGGTTTCTGCTTCAGAGAAGGCTATAGCTATAATCCCTGAACTAGATAGGTCAGCAGTAGTGAGCTTAGAAGAAAACAAAACAATTTTATCAAGAAAAGAGGCAAAAGAAATAGTGACTTAAGTTTGGTTCCCTGTGTAAATATGAAATCGGTAGTATTTACTACTAATCAGTAGTAAAAAGGGGGTCAGGCAGTAATGTAGTATCCGCTATTGTTATTCCTCCTGAAAATCTTACTACTTTCCATCTGGGATGTTTACATCGAGGATCATTTGAAATAATAAAAGCAAAGGTTTGTAGAAAATAAATTGAATGACACAGAAACCTATACTAGCCTCATTTTCCTTCTCAACCCCATCCACCCAACCTCTGTTCCATGTTAAGAACAAAGAATAAATCACAAAAAACACATTCCAAGTGTTTTTAAATTTTTTTTTTATGTTTTATTTATTTCTGAGAGAGAGAGCATGAACAGGGGAAGGTCAGAGAGAGAGGGAGATACAGAATCTGAAACAGGCTCTGAGCTAGCTGTCAGCACAGAGCCCGACACGGGTCTCGAATCCATGAACGGTGAGATCATGACCTGAGCCCAAGTCGGACGCTTAACCGACTGAGCCACCCAGGCAGCCCCCAAGTGTTAGTTTTTTTTAATTTACAGTTCTCAGACTCCTACAATTTAGTTCTTTGCCCATTTGGTACTGTTGACTTTCTGATATTAGAAAAAAATTTACCTTGTACGTTTTAGCTTTGGCACTCTGTATATTAAGAATATATTTATGTTTGTGGATCTGAGAGAATGTATTCGTAAGGGCTTTAAGTGAAAAACACTATTAACATTATAAGGTGATTGTTGGAAGTGTTTTTTGTTTGTAAACCTTTAGATAATCAAAAACTTGACTGACTGCATTTCCCGGTTCTTGAGGATTATGTGATTAAGGTTCTCCTTAATCTAAAAGCAACTCTATAAAAACTGGTAACATCCATATTAAAAAACAATTTCCAGGGACACCTAGGTGGCTCAATTGGTTAAGCGTCCAACTTTGATTCATGTCAGGATCTCGCTGTTCATGAGTTCAAGCCGTACAGAGGGCTGTCCTGTCAGCATGGAGCCCATCTCGGATCTTCTATCCCCCCCTCTCTGCTCCTCCCCTGCTTACACTCACTCTCTCAAAAATAAACATTAAAAAAGTTTCCAGCAAGGTTTCTTTTATTACCCAACACCATTAGGTAGGAGAATTAAATTTCTAGCTTTTAAGTAGTGTTTATTTATGGAAGCAATATAGACAGTATTGTATTTGGATGTCAGCAGGTATCATAAAGACCAGAACTAAGAAACACAGGCTGAATGACAATACAATTAGACTGATTTGTAATTTATTTAATTTAATAAACACAGATTGAATTCTTGTCATCTAGACGGATGTAGCATTCAATCTTTATTTTTTTAATCAGTAATTGGAATCAGGATAGATAACATGTGGTGTTGTCTTTTTAGTTCACAGATAATGTGAATCTGGGACACATTGATAAATTGGGTAACATTTGCTTAGAAAACAAAATGATCTTGATGAGTTAGAAAAGGATATCTCATTAATAAGACACTTCTTAATAAAACAAATGTAAACTCTTTTGCCCCCCCAGAAGATAATTTAACAATACATCATAACATCTGATGACATAGAAGGTATTTCCCATTAATATTTCAAAAAAGCAAGATTTAGAGGTGCCTGGCTGGCTCAGGTGGTAGAGCATATGACTCTTGATCTCAGGGTCATGAGTTTGAGTCCCACATTGAGTGTGGAGCCTACTCTCAAAAAATTTAAAACAAAAGCACAAGATTTAGAATTATATTCACAATGGGATCTCAATCTTGTGTTAACATATATATACATTAGAAAGTACATCATACCTAACAGTTCTGGATAGTATCGTGAGGAGTGGTTTCCCTTTCATTTCTGCCTATTTCCGTATTTTCTACAGTGAGCATGGATCTTACATAAGACACACTGAAGATAAAAGGATGTTAAATTGTTTTGAACCTCAAATGTGCAGTCTGCGCGTGTGCTAATTTATATTGTCACAATAATGGTAACCCTCTCTTCTCTTTGTAAAAATAGTCCCCACAGTACAACGGTCAGCAGCTGCTACACTGCTCACAGTGGGTTAATGTTTTCTCACTCCCCTACCATGAGCCCACTGACTCTTTTCATTTTTTTCTCTTTATCAAAGGTTGAATTAATAAAGGGGAATTTACAGAGCGTCGGACTTACGCTGCGTCTTGTCCAGTCATCTGACGGGTATGCTGGGCATGTCATAATTGAGACGGTGGCCCCAAACTCACCTGCTGCGCTTGCAGATCTTCAGCGGGGAGACCGACTGATTGCTATTGGAGGTAATTGTGCTAATTAATATGCAACACACTTTACATTTACAGGTAAATCAGAGAGCAAATGTGGGAGTTTTCCCTATATTCATTCTATGAGTATGTTACTTTTATAATGGAAGGAGAATAGCTTAATCTGAAGGAAGCACATATGGCATTTTAGTCCTAATGTATAAATCTTCAAAATACTTCATCTTTAGACCACTCATCTGTAAACTTCTCTAATTTTCCATTCTTTCCCACCTTCTACTCCTCTAGTGTTTAATGAATATGAAAGAAAGGTCAGGTCAACAATTAACTTCTGTATAACCTCCACCTTAACTACTATGGGCCTAAAATTGATAGTATTAGCACTATGACCCTCACCACTTACGACTAGATATAACAGGAGAGACACTACTATTCCTTGTCCAAGACGGCACACTTGAACTATCCTGTGGCCCCATTTTGATGGCTCTATATTATTCCTGATGGGCCATCCATTACCATCCTTTCGTTAGTATGCTGTCCTTAGACAACAGCCCGAATCACTCTTGCTGGTGGAAGAATGTGCCACCTGCATGCTTTCCTAGCAGTTGGATTGATCACTACATAAACTCTGTTGATAGGCAGATTATTTATTGGGGTATTTTATAATACATATATAATACATGTATATAGTACACATTTATTAGTAAGTAGTAGAACTCACTGTGCAGACCAATGGGGAAAATGTCCAAACCTCTTCAGACCTTTGTAAACCTCTCCCTTCCCGCCCCCGCCTCCCCACCCCCTCATTCTTGGTTTCTCAGGACATCTCTTGAACACATGGTTGGTCACAGCTTAGCTTCTGAAAAACATATATCATTCTCTTACAACTAAGATCATAAACAACAAGGTAGATTAGTTCCTAAAGCAAGTGTTTCTTAGTTACACGTCAAAGAAACTCTCCCTTTGATTCAAATCCATCATGACAGTAAAATAATGACCATCATTCAGTTGCACACCTGGAAGGCCAAGCAAGTCGGTGTTTTCACATGGAGACCCCTCGGGCCCCACCACAAACAGCATGTCTCAACCTTCTTGGGTATTCCAGCCTCCCACATGTGGTGTGAAGTATGGATTCCGCTCCAGTGGGCCTGGAGGGAACCCAGGATTCCACATTCTAACAAGTCCCCAGATGCCACTGCTGGGTCATCGGCACTCAGGATAGCAAAGCCGTAGCACAGACCTCCTCTGTGACATAGTTGTTTCCCAGAGACATAGCACTTTGTTCTCCCTCAGCTAAAAACTATAATTTGGTATAATTTGTTTCTATACACACATACCCTTGTTCTGGTTTCACCCATAAGATATATTTTTTTTTCCTCTATGTCCTTTTATGGGAAAGAATTTTTTCAGTTACATAGATAGTAAATATCTATTATCAAAAATAAATAAATCCAAGTAATATAAATGTATACAGACTGAAAATGTAAAGGTCACCCATTTATAGCTAACATTTGTAAAAACAAAATATTTACTGAGGTAAGGGGCAGGTATAATACATACTTATTTTTTATAATTATACTCTTTGCTTCTATGGGTATATAATTTTTTAAATATTTAGTAATGGGATTGGTGGTAGTTGAAATAAGATCAGCAGATGCTTACTATATTTGAAGCTCAATGATGGAGTTTACTTTTCCTTTTTCTCTGCTTTTGTGTATATTTGAAACATAGCAAAAGGAAAGGAATCCGGACTTGGCTAACCATTACACGGGGGCCATTGGTTGTCTCCACCAAGGTCCCGGCGGTTGGGGAAGAGACCAGGGCAGGTGTTAAGTCACAGAGAACAAGCTCAGGTCGGAGTTTTCCCTACTGCTGCTCACCAGGTGGACCAGTTTTGCTGGGACTTACTGTGGTTAGAGGGAAGGGGCAGCCCGGTGAATCCCAAAGAGCCACATTATTAGAAAGCTTCGGGTTCAGTGTGATGAGTTTCTATGCTGAAGATTCTTGAGCCACAGCTTTAGGAAAATGGGGGAGCAGTATGTTCAGTACTAAGACAGGGAGGGTCAGAGGAGTGAGTCACAACAAGGAGCTGTGAATTCTTGTCA
This sequence comes from Hyaena hyaena, assembly GCF_003009895.1. Lineage (NCBI taxonomy): Eukaryota > Metazoa > Chordata > Mammalia > Carnivora > Hyaenidae > Hyaena > Hyaena hyaena. The sequence goes on along the minus strand of NW_024080755.1, from coordinate 1,097,360 downwards.
TTGAAGCCTGTGATCGGGTGGGTCTGGACGGTGCGGGGCAGGCGGGGAGCTCCCTCAGAACTGAGAGCTGCTTGGATCTAAGGGACCAGCGGTCTGGGGGGTGCAAACTGGGTTCCTGGTGAGGGTGGCAGGTTGGTTTACACTTAGGACAGTGGAAAGAGAAGGTCAGAGAGGGGGTTAAACTGTGCTGCACTTGTCATGTTGGAGAAACATCCGGTGCCGATCTCCGGATGCAGTGAGGGATGTAGGACTAGAGTGAAGAAGGGGGTAGAGCAACCACTGAGGTGACTGATCTGCGAAGACCATGAAAAGGAAGAGAACCATCAGACAGAACCATGAGGATGCTTGCATACAAGGGTCAGATACAGGTGGAGAAAAAAAAAAGTAGACATGGTCAGAACCAAATTAGTACAGTGTTGCAAAAACCAAGAAAAAGGTTTTATTTTTTTAATGTTTATTTTTGAGGGAGAGACAGAGCACAGGTAGGGGGAGGGGCAGAGAGAGAAGGGGACACAGAATTGGAATCAGGCTCTGCGCTGTCAGCACAGAGCCCGATGCGGGGCTGAAACTCATGAGCCGAGAGGTCATTACCTGAGCCGAAGTCAGATGCTCAACCAGCTGGATCACCCAGGCGCCCTGAAAAAAGTTCTAAAGGAGAAGGAAGAGAAGAGAAAGGAGAGCCAGGATAGCTGCTGGAGCACGGTTCCGAAGAAGATGGGGAGGAGGGCCCGGCGTGCAAGGCTACTCCGTCCTCACAGCTGGGGCCATAGTAGAAGTGACTGGCAGCAAGAAAACCTGGCTGCTTGTTGGTCTCTTCAGTAAATAAGGAGAGGTCACCTCCTGAATAAAAGACCATACGGGAGGGGTGTGCCTGGGTGGCACTAGGGAGATGGGGCTAGCAAGCTGCAGTCAGAAAGCTGGGTCACAGAAAAGGGAAGGGCCGGGGCAGAAGAATCAGAAATCTTGATGTGGACACGAGTGAAATCTTGAGACTAGTCCTGCAGAGAGAACAAGTGGTATCGGGAGAGCAGCCAACTTAGGAGAGCAGAGAAGGGGTGATTGGGCCTGGAAATTGCCTCAGAACATTCATTTAGACAGGACTGTACAAAGTGGGAAATAGGAGATTGTGAGCAGAGGTTAACTGCAAGTGAAAGATCTTTGATGTGGAAAATTCCAGGTGATAACCAGGTCTTGCCTGGGCAGCGGATGTAGGAGAGCATCCAGGTGGAGGAACTCTGAGGTCAGGCTGTTAGATGGGGTGAGGTTACTCTGATGTAGGGTGGCCCTAAGACCTTTGGAAAGCAAAGACCGACCCCTTCTCACACCTTTTCTAAGTCCTGCAGACAGGGACGGCGTGAGTAAGTACTGTTTGGCGGAGGGCGGGAGGAGGGCAGGAAACAGAGCCTTAAAGATACCCTGGGTTAGGAGACTACAGCAGAAGCCACCAGCTTTGATGGCCTCAGGGACGGGACAGTATGGTCGCAAGATAGAGGTGAAAGGGAGGTTTTTTTACTCTACGTCTTTCTCTACCTTTTGAATTTGAAACTGCTAATGTGGCACGTGTTAGAATATAATAAAATGAAAACTTAAGCTGATACTATTGAAGCAGATAGTAACCAGCTTGTTCAACTTTAAAGCAATTTGTGTCCTCATGTGCTTTCTGGCGTAGGGTTGATGAAAAGAAGAGGTGAAAGGGTCCGCTATTCATGATAAAGTACTTTTGCTAAGTTCACCTCAAGCACTGGTCTCTGAAGTTGATCATGCGCCACAGCTGCATGTTGCTTTTCCATAATCGTGAACTCACAGCAGTTCTGTTCAGCAGAGTTAGAGGATTTTCACTGCAGCGATTTACATATTTTCCCTTTAAAAATCCTACAACAGGTGTGAAGATCACGTCTACCCTGCAAGTGTTGAAGCTGATCAAGCAGGCCGGCGACCGAGTCCTGGTCTACTACGAGAGGCCCGTCGGCCAGGGCGCCGCGCTGCAGGACCACCTCGGACAGCTGGAAGAGCCCTTCCTGTCGGCCCCGTGCCACCCCAGCTACGAGGAGGAGGCACCCGCGCTGGCAGTGGACGCTGACAACAGAGATTTGGACTCTGAATTTGAAGACCTGGCAGGTGATGTCCGAGCACAGACTGAGCTCAAAGATGAGGTGCCGCCATCAAGTCACAGTCCCAAACGTACCCCAACAACACTTTCTGTTAAACCCCTTGGAACAATATCACCAGTTTTGAACCGTAAACTAGCTGTAGGAAGTCATCCGCCCCCACCAAAACCCCCTCCATGCAAAGAAGGAAATAAACCCTTGGCCCCGAAAGCCTCTGAGATAGCAGACCAGACGCAAGTGTCAAAACCCACCCAAGGATCCACTTTCAAACCGCCCGTGCCACCACGACCACAAACGAAAGTCCCTTTGCCTTCCGCCGACACCCCAAACCAGACAGAACCAGATGTTCCTGCCGAGAAGCCAGAAAAGGTGCTGCCTCCCCCTCCTGCAGAGAAACCTGCTGAAAAGCAAGCAAAGAGTACGGAACACACAGAAGACGTGGCCGCATCAAAGCAGCTCTTAGCCAAGCAGGAAGTGGTGAGAGAGTTTCCTTCAGAGAGTTCCTGCCCTCCTAAGGACAGCTCAGATGACCCTCAGACGTGGGAGTCGTCAGAAATTCCTTACCGTAATAAGCTAGGAAAGTGGACAAGAAGCAGAGCTACCTGTGTCTTTGACATTGAGGCCTGCCACAGGTACCTAAACGTGGCCCTGTGGTGCAGAGATCCCTTCAAGTTAGGGGGTCTTATCTGTCTGGGGCATGTTAGCCTAAAACTTGAAGAGGTGGCCCTAGGATGCCTGGCGACGTCCAACATGGAATATTTGTCCAAGTTCCGACTGGAGGCCCCCTCGCCGAGGGCGATGGTGTCAAGAACTGCACTGCGCAATCTGAGCGTGCAGAAGGGATTCAACGACAAATTTTGCTTTGGTGACATTACGATTCACTTCAAATACTTGAAAGAAGGCGAACCAGACCACCCTACAGTCACCACCTTAGAGAAAGAGAAAGAGCTCCATCTGGTCGAAGAGGTGCCTCCTCTACCTAAGGAGGAGCATTTCGTTGGGCAGGTGGGTCCAACAGAAAACAAACATAGTTTCCAGGATACTCAGTTCCAGAACCCAACCTGGTGTGATTACTGTAAGAAAAAAGTGTGGACTAAAGCTGCTTCCCAGTGTATGTTCTGTGCTTACGTCTGCCATAAAAAATGCCAGGAAAAGTGTCTGGCTGAGACCCCTCTCTGCGGGACAGCCGACAGGCGGATAGACCGGACCCTGAAAAACCTCAGGCTGGAGGGACAGGATACCTTCTTAGGCCTGCCTCCTCGTGTCGATGCGGAAGCTGGCAAGTCCGTCAATAAAACCACGGGTTTGACAAGACACATCATCAATACGAGCTCTCGTTTGTTGAACCTGCGCCAGGTGTCTAAAGCTCGCCTTTCTGAACCAGGAACTGATCTGGTGGAGCCTTCACCAAAACAAACACCCAACACATCAGACAACGAAGGCAGTGACACAGAGGTGTGTGGTCCAAACAGTCCTTCGAAGCGGGGCAGCAGCACAGGAATAAAGCTGGTGCGAAAGGAGGGTGGTCTGGACGACAGCGTTTTCATTGCAGTCAAAGAAATCGGCCGCGACCTGTACAGGGGTTTGCCGACGGAGGAGAGGATCCAGAAGCTGGAGTTCATGCTGGATAAACTGCAGAATGAAATTGACCAGGAGCTGGAACACAACAATTCCCTTGTTAGGGAAGAGAAGGAAATCACCGACACAAGGAAAAAATCACTTCTTTCTGCTGCTCTGGCTAAGTCAGGTGAAAGACTACAGGCTCTGACGCTTCTCATGATCCACTACCGAGCAGGCATTGAAGACCTGGAATCTTTAGAAAGTCTGTCTTTAGACCAGCCCTCCAAAAAAATAAGCAAGTACGCAGATGATACAGAAGAAGATCTTGATAATGAAATCACCCAGCTGATCGACTCCCAGCCATTCAGCAGCATATCCGAGGACTTGTTCGGCCCGTCTGAGTCTGTTTAACAGCCGGCCTTCGGAAACTCTCGAGTGATTGGGGGAAAGTTGCATCTAAAGTACCACAGATAAACCACGTTCTGAACTCTCTGATAATGCACTTCGGCCCGCTTCTCCACAGTCATTTGCTTGTGTAGGAACAAAGGTGAAAAAGGTGGTGGTTTTCCAGCAGAAACATGACCAGCTCACAAAAATGGTTGTTTTGGATTGCGTTTATAGCTATGCTTTTTTGGGTTTATACTGGTAATTTATTTTTACTAATTTATTTTTAACTTTTTCTAATTATGTAATTATGTAAGCTAACTTTTCATGTTTATGTATGTGTGATGCCCCTTTGCGTGATTTCCCTTCATCTTAGTTTTTGAATTCACGTTCTATAGGATGCTGTCCAAATTCCGAAACCATTTTCATTTCCATCACGGTTATAACAAGTTTGCTGCATGCCCACATTGACAACGGCAATCACTGAGGGAACAGGTTTTGAATCTTTGTGTTAGGAAGTTTGTCATCTCTACTTGCTTGAGATTTTTGTTGTTTTGGGGCTTAGGGGGTGGTTTTTTTGTTTCTGCCAAATGTAACATAAAAGCAGATGCCGCGGCTTTAGTCAGTTACACTGATTTACTAAAAACAAACAAACAAAAAATCCCGTATATTGCTTGCTTTCTATCTTGTGAATTTTTTTCTAGTTTTTGTGCAGTTTTAGTGAGAATATAGTTCTTAATTTGAAGAGGTTGCATTGAAAAGCAAAATGTAATAGGGAATAAAGAAGGCAGTTGGGCAAGAATTTTTTAGCGAAGACAAGGTCACTAAAAAAACAGTAACTGGTAGGATTTTGAAATCTAATCTTTTGAAAGGTTGATGCTTTCTCCTTTTAAATGGAAGTCCTGAACATTTATGATTTTTTTTTCCATCTTTCGTCCTCCTGTGGGAAATAAAGCATGCCCAGGATAAAGTTTCAGAGGACTGTCCTTAAAATGACCATGTCGATAACCGAGTTTGGTTGTTTTGTTTTAGAAACCTTCTCGTGCGGGAGGATGTGAAGGAGAGGAATCGTGCAAAATAGATTTATCGCTCCTCTGACCTGCAGGTTAAAGGAGCAGTGATTCTTCTGGGTGCTTCTGCAGCACAGACTGTCTTCATCCATTTAAAAAATGAAGATAAGTAAAAATTAACAGTACAGTAGAGACTTGGGGTCAGTTCTCTGATGACAAAGATCCATTCGGATACTCGGTCCATCTTGTAACAGGAGGGCGTGACTTCTGTCGGTTTCTACACAAGTTCTGGCCTTTCAGAGGTCTGTCTTCCTTTTGTAAGTAATACTAGGCTAATGATAAATGGTAGAAACTGACATGATCTTTGAAACCAGATGGGACAGTTTTTGGCAGCATCGTGTAATAGGAAGGGTCCAGGTCTCCAGCCCTGGGACTCCGGAGGAGAGTTTAAGTTCAAACTCCCCCACCGGCCATTAATGCACTGTGTAAGCACGAGAGGGTTCTGGGCCACAGTCTCCCCAGCTCTGAAGTAGGAACAAACAACACTTTAACTACCTCGCAGGATCGTTGTGAGGGGGAAAAACAGAAGTGCAAAAGTGCTCTGAAGAGTAAAAAGCTATTCAAGAAAAAGTAGGACTCTCTCTCATGGAGGACAGACACTTTTGAGGGTAGAAAAGTTATTCCATTTTTAAAATCAATGGCCATTTCTCATTCTTGCTGTCTTTTATTAAGCAAAATATTAGGAAATCCCTTTATTGGCCAAGTTTATAGGACAAGAATCTGTGTATCCCATTTTTTGTTTGGTTAAGCTTGCTTGCATTTTAAAAGAACCCTGCTGTAGAAGTCTTCATACACCAGCTTCTCTTGTGCCTGAATCGCGAGTCCCAGAGACCTCCAAGGAGCCTGCACCTATGCAAATACAAAAGGGTCTTTATTACAAGCTCGAGCAGGGGCTCACCCCCCTACCGGTGTCGTGGCAGCAAGGTGAAGCCCCAGACAGTAGCGAGCAGGGTTTTTATGGGGTCAGGGACGGGGCTGTTACAGTGCACACGTTGTACATATAGCATCATCACATAAGCACCACTTACAATTGTACAGCAGCACCCATGGTAACAGCTTTGACCATTCAGTATCTGTGAGGCGTCCATTACCTTTGGTGGGACCCAATCATGACTTCTGAGAATCCTTTGAAAATGACCAATTGTGAGGTGAGTTCAAAGGGCCCACGTGGGTTTCAGGCAAGTGGTGAGAAATTGGCTAGTTTGTACAGAGTAACTGTCTACAGTTCCCAGCCTTGAGTCAGACCACAGGAATGGTTTTTGATTAGCTGACCTGAGGGCGGTCCGAGGACGGCTTTAGCCTCGAACAGTCTGAGGCTTTTCCTGGAACCGGGACTGGGGCTACGTGCGGCCCGAGGTTGCTCTTAATGGAGACTTAATTTTTGGCTCTTCATTCCCCCCTTCTCTTGTGTATTTGAAGGCCCAATCATGGGTCTTCCGTCAGGTCCCAGTCATTAGGGTGGTGGTACTGTGACCTAAGTATTATGGGTTGTATTACCCCCAGACGTTCTTGCATAAAGGCAAGCAATCTATTTAAATGACAAAATCTCAGATGGACATTGTTAAAGATTTGATGAGAGTTCAGTATGATGCAATTGACAAAGAAATTCAGTTATTTTTGTGACATATAATATTTTAAGTAATCAGAATATTATGTGATAACCTTGTACCAAAACATTAAAACTTTAGGATTTGCATATATATTTGGGCAGTTATAGCATTTACCCATGCAATACATCCTAAGGTTTACTGTTGTACATAGTGTTTTTCTAAGTAACTTAGCATCTCAAATAAAAGGGCTTAATTGGCCAAAAGACCCTTTTTTTTTTACCAAAAATCTTAAAGGCGAATGTAGAAAAACCTAGCTCCTTTAACATTGAGAAGTTTTAATTATGCAAAGACCTGATAAAGATGAAACCTAAAGCTTTGTTTACATTGTCTTATCAAGAATAGATTTACAGTCCAAGAAAACTTTGTGTTTTGACCAGAGAGAAAAGCAGAGTTTTACCTTTATAAACCAGTGTACTTTTTAAATTCTGGTTATCTCAACTTTAGTTTATCCTGAGCACACGTAGGATTTTTTTTTCAAAGATTTTCCTTTATGGACCTTTTACATATTTTTGTCTTTAAACTTTGTTTCAAAACCATTTTTCTCTAAACAACTAGTCTTCTTTAGGACAAAATTACTTTCTTTTACTCTCAATAAAAATGTATTTACATTTCTTATATCTTTTTTTTTTTAATTTATTTCTAGGAGAGAGAGACCGCATGAGCAGGGGAGGGTCAGAGAGAGAGAGGGAGTCACAGACTCTGAAACAGGCTCCAGGCTTTGAGCCAGCTGTCAGCACAGAGCCCGATGCGGGGCTCGAACCCCCGAACTGCGAGATCATGACCTAAGTGAAAGTCGGACGCTTAACCGACTAAGCCACCCAGGCGCCCCTTCTTAAATCTTTTTTATGTATCAGTTTCCTATATACAAGATTGTTTTCCTTATTTTCCATTAGTTTTAAGTACACTTAGCAGAATTTTAGGAAACCTTAGTCTCCAATTGAGGACTTAGTAACCAATTGAGAGGTGTGTACATTAGAATTTTTTAAGCCATCTTTTTAAAAGGTCTAAGTAGTCTTACTTTTTCTGCAATAGAAAGCTGAAAACTCAAACCTATGTTTAATAATCATGCATTCTATTTGGATAGAGGGCATGCAATTCAGGCCAGACAGGTTTTCAAAAGGAGTTAATCCCATCTGGTAGGGGGAGTTGCACACTTTATAGAGTGCAAAGGGGAGGAGAGCCATCCAGTCTCTGCCAGTCTCCAAGGTCAATTTAAGGTCTCTCTTAGAGTTTTATTTCTTTTTTCTATCTGTTCTGAACTCTGGGGTCTGTATGCACAATGTAGTTTCCAATTAATCCCCAGGGCCGTGGCTAAATTCTGGCTTACTTTGGACACAAATGCAGGCCCGTTGTCTGACCCTATCATCTGAGGAAAGCCATACCTTATGAAGATGTCTTTTAGGAATTTTTTGGCCGCGATCTGGGCAGTCTCATGTTTGGTTGGGAGTGCTCGGCGGGCGGTGGTCCCTCAGCTCCTTGGTAGCCGTTTTGCCTTATCAAGGGCCGCTGCTTTACTGCGGAGATCTCAGAGCTAGCCCTCCGCAACGATGAGGAGCTTAACAAGCTGCTAGAGTCAAGGTTAAATCCCGCATCTGGTGTCAGCAGCGTTTCAGGCAGGCCATCAAGTGCGTGGTGGTCAGCGACGGGTGAGTGCACCGCGTGGAGGCTGCAGGTTGGGCGGGGACGGCCCCGGAGACCTTGCCCGGGCCGGGCGTATGGCTCCAGGGACGTGGGAGTGGCGGGGGTGTGGGTGGCCGGCGTGGGGCCCGTGCCATCGGCCCTCACACCCTGACGTCCCTACTGCGCGCTCCTTAGAATGTTGAGCCCAGTGTCCATTAGGAACTCGATGGATTTCCCTTTTACTTTTAGGGTTACCCTGGGTTTGGGGAGGGGTGCCGAACCCCGTCTCCCCTAGTCACTGTCATCTCCCATTACTAGAATGGAAGTTTTAGACTTCTTCTTGGGGCATTCTTCGGCCCAATGTTCTTTTCCTTTGCAGTATGCGCATTGATTTTTGCCTAGGCGGGGGCGCCCTTTGAGCCGCTGGGAGTTCTCCTTACCTTCTTTTCGGAAGCCAACTGCCTGAGGCATCTTTTCCGGTCCTCGGGGTCAGCAGGTGCCGCGAGTAGAATCTTGGCCACACCCTGGTTTTGTCCCTTCAGCTCTTCCCTGCTTGTCCGCCGCACGTTCCCTGTAGCTGTGTGCCCTCTCTGCCACCACCCCTGGGTCTCGGAGACTTTTTTTTTTCCCCTAGACATTCCAGTTTCTGAAGTCTTCTCTGAATGTCGGGGGCAGACTGATTGATAAAAGCCATGGCCACCACAGCTAGGTTTGTCTGAGCTTCAGGACCCGTAGGGGAGTACTGGCGGAATGCCTTTCCGCTGGTCCCTGACTGACATTGTCGGCTTGCGAGCCGCAGCCGGGAGACCTGCCAGGAGCGGCTGGCGGCAGACCAAGAGGCTCTCCCGACCCTCAGCCGAGTTGTAGTCCCGATTTGGCCGCGCCCGGGGAAACCTAGCGTCGCTTCCAGCCTGGTCAGTAGTGGGGCCTGCAGCGGGCCCAGGAACCCATTTCCCGGCTTCCGACTGGATTCTTTTCTGCTCCTCGGTAGTGAACAGGTCCTGCAACACTTGCTGGCAGTCATCCCCGGTGGCTGATGAGTGAACAGGACAGTTTCTAATAGGTTAATAAGGGCGCGGGGTTCTCCGAGAACGGAGCGTTCTGAGAACTCCAATTGTACAGATCACTTGTGGTGAAGGGCCAGTAATGGGGGGCTGGTGGCCCCGATCACCAGGGGGGCCTGTGGCCCTCGGGCAGGACAGTAGAGTCCGGGCCCTCAGGTGTCATTCCACGGCGGCTTCGGGTCCCTTGGGCAGGGCCCATTTCCGCCGATCCCAGGGCCGCGGGGGCTGGCGGGGCAGGGCGTGCTGGTGGTTCGGGTTGCACCCCTGTCCCTCTTGCTGGGTCCCATGGAGGGCGTTGATAAAGAGGGGGAAAAGTTAATTTTTCCTCCGTTCCGCCCTGTAAGAAAGGGTAGAGCGGCGCAGAGGGTTTAGTTTCCTTTTTCGGCGGCTCCTAAGCCCGGGAGGGCGGGTGCTTTCCAGCTACCGCCAGGACCTCAGGTTTCTGTGGAGGCAAGAAACTCTTAATCCAAGGGGGTGAGTTATCAACCAGATCGGCCCAAACCATGATGTCCGGTGGCCATCTCACATTGAAAGTGGGCCATTCTGTGCTGCAGTAAGTTTGAAAGGGACCCTTCCTGACAATCACTGAGGGGTTATGGGCTTGTTCTTTAACCTCTCCAAAATGGGCTAACATTAAGTCTAGGGGTTTGGATGAAGTCTGTCCCATAACGTCAGTCTCAGTCACAAGGTAATAGACACCAACAGAGAAAATCGACAACCACACACACACACAGAGACAGATAACAGAGTTCGCTGCGCACAGACACCGAAGGCTAGCCAACAGAAAGATAAGACACCGGCCTCACGCCGGTTCACGGTAGCGATCCGTTGCGTCTTTTACCGAGTTCTTCCGGAAGTTAGGGGCACTCCGTCCCCTCTGACGGGGGCCTGGAACATCTCCCAGACACCTCCCCCCCCCGCGTTGTCTTGGCCCCCAGCGCATCCGCCTTGACCGTTATTGACCACTTCTCGATACCGAATTGCCCCGGGACCAGAACATAAAACAGACCAGACAAGCAGAGACAATTAGGTTCTTACCGGCCGTTTAACCCTTCGGTTTGGGAATCCTGGGGGTCCTGGATTCCCGGCAAACACACCAACGTTGTGCCCAAATCGCGAGTCCCAGAGACCTCCAAGGAGCCGGCACCAATGCAAATACAAAAGGGTCTTTATTACAAGCTCGAGCAGGGGCTCACCCCCCTACCGGTGTCGTGGCAGCAAGGTGAAGCCCCAGACAGTAGCGAGCAGGGTTTTTATGGGGTCAGGGACGGGGCTGTTACAGTGCACACGTTGTACATATAGCATCATCACATAAGCACCACTTACAATTGTACAGCAGCACCCATGGTAACAGCTTTGACCATTCAGTATCTGTGAGGCGTCCATTACCTTTGGTGGGACCCAATCATGACTTCTGAGAATCCTTTGAAAATGACCAATTGTGAGGTGAGTTCAAAGGGCCCACGTGGGTTTCAGGCAAGTGGTGAGAAATTGGCTAGTTTGTACAGAGTAACTGTCTACAGTTCCCAGCCTTGAGTCAGACCACAGGAATGGTTTTTGATTAGCTGACCTGAGGGCGGTCCGAGGATGGCTTTAGCCTCGAACAGTCTGAGGCTTTTCCTGGAACCGGGACTGGGGCTACGTGCGGCCCGAGGTTGCTCTTAATGGAGACTTAATTTTTGGCTCTTCACTATGAAAGCTACCAAGAGTTGTGTAACAAGCATGCCCAACGTAATCACCAACGTGTATCTCTCAAAAAACAAAATAACTTACCGGTGAGAACCTGAAAGGCCAGTGGCTGGAAGTGGCTGGTGTTTATGGAGGACACCACAGAGCTTTAGTGACAGCCAGGCATGCTGCTGAAGCTGGTGCATTTGAACAGAGCTGCAGAAATAATGCAACATTTTGGTTTCATGAAAGTCTCCTCCTGTTTCAAAAGTATTTAACTCCGTAGAACCACAATTATGAAAAGCTCAGTAATGCTGCTAATTATATTTGTAAAATCTACCTTTAATGTAGTGCAATATTTTTATATCTGCCGAGACGGGGGTAGCGGCGTCACGGCTGCACTGGAGCGCAGGGTGGGGGTGGGGGGGTCACTACAAGCAGCCTAGGGGTAGTGAGGGGAAGGCTTCTGAAAATAATTGTATTCTATTACATTCCTGATGTAATCTTGCTGCCATGCTATGTTATCAATAGCTAAAAAATAATAAAAAGAACTACCACAGAAAACAAGAATATCTTCATTTGCTAACATCTGCAAGACGTGGTTGCTGCCCCTCTCTGGAATCACCGCCTGGTCGGATTTGGCCACGCAGACAAGCTCCTTGCAAAGTCCTCTTTTGCGGAACAAAATTGCGATTTTGAAGCGTGCCTAAAAGCATTAAATTCTGGTGGTGGTGGTTTTTTTAAGCCCTATTTATTAGGAGTTAGATGACTTTCTGCATTTCTGATACTCAGATGAAGGGCTAGGTTAGAGAGTAAGCCGAACAACGTTGTAACATTATTTTAGAATCAGAATTAACTTGCTCCATTTCTTATATCAAGCCCTCTAGTCTTGTGTATCAGAATAGCTTAAATACAATGTGGCCATTTTATCCTGAGAGGAGAAAACAAGCCGAAAATTGGAAGGTACTGTCAAGTTCTAAACTTATCTGGATTTTTTTTAAAAGGCAGTTTGAAAACATTTGGCTTTTGATAATAAAGATAACATCTTAGTTTCCCTAAAAGTGAATACATTTATAATCATTCTACTTTAAAAGTGTCTTTCTAAATTGAGATAATAGCTTTCCTTTAAAAGAAAAAAAAAAAAGCTTTGGGGAGGTTCCTCTAATCCTTTTAAAACTATAGCTCCCCTCTAAGATCTGATTAAAACTGTGATTCTCATGGCCTCTCACACCTGTTTCAGGCGCACTCCCTGCATCTGTGGATCCCGGCCCCGGGGGCTCACTGTGTGAAAGAGGAAAGAGCCGCGGGTGATACTTGTTCACTGTGGTCAGGAAAACAATCTAGCCTCAGAAATGCAAGGATAACTTACTGGGCTCTTCCGCATGACATCCTGTGACTAGTTACAACTCGCAGCTGAAAGCAAATTTTGCAAAGCCAAAAAGTAGGGTTTCAGACTAACCTGGAGTGAATTTTACCTGATGCCTGTGAGCGGAGAAGAATCGTTTTTAATTAGGTATTCACAATCAAGACAATACCTTAAAATGTACTTTTTTCCAGCGATAATGTCTGGTCTATAAAGGAACACAAACAGGCACAGTAGCGTTCAGAAGATTTATTAAGGAAGCTGAAACAGGCACATACATTTAGCAGTCAAAGGAAAGAACTGAATAGTCTCTGCTACCTCATTGACGTTTTTGTATCTGTTTTGCCAAGTACAAACATTAAAACACACCTCTGATCAAAAAAATAAAACGTTCAGGGAGTTGTGTGTTCTTTGTTCTGAAACACACATGGGCGGCGGGGGGCGGGGGGGGGGAGCCTCCCCTCACTGTCTTGCTAGCCCCTGAATATTAGTCCTATAAAAGACCTTGCAATTGTACCTCCTCAGATACCTCTGCTCCCAGAACAGTTCTGAAAAACTCAACATCTTTTCTGTTCTCTCTCAAGATCAGCAGTGGCCTTGCCTCTGCCAGTCAGTCTTGAAGAGACAGAAGCCTTAAAGGCAGGAATGAAACCGGGATAAAGCATGTGGTCAGGGAGAGCCACAGACCCTCTAAGAGAGTTGATCTGTAGCCCGATCTTCAAGGGGGTCCCCCCACCCCGTGGAAGTAGGAAACAGTCGTGGTGTTCTGTTAGCCGGAGGAGAGCGCCTACACGTCCAGAGCCGCCTTACAGAGGCACAGATTTAGGGAGCTTCCTTGTTCCCAACACCCTGCACTTGAAAGCCAGATTTCACATCATCATTCAAAACCCCACAGAAAAGCGTCATAAAGCAAATGGAAACCGGATTAGCTACTTGTAGAGAATTACAAGGTTGAGGAGTCCTTGCTCTCAAGTCCTTTGCTCCTTGTCCAAGGTAACAAACAATTTTAGCTTAACAGAACAGACATTAGGTAATTTTTGTTGATTACAGAGCCACAGAGTTCGCAAGTACTACTGGAGACATTCTACGCTATTTGCACGCTCCAATCACATCTACAAAACCTGATGTCAACTGACGGCACTAACACAGTATTTGCTGTTGAAAAGGCACATCAATGTTGTCATGCTTAGAAAAACCACGTTGCACAACACCTGACTAGATGATACAAGAATACATATGCATTTCTAGATGTTTGGGGTTTTTCTGTCTTTGAAGGGGGATGTGTCCTGACCACTTTTTTTTTTTCTTTTCTACCGGTTTTCCCTAACGTGAGTCAAGATCATTTTCTTACCTCCATCCTCGTTTAAAATTTGTTGATTCGAACTTTCAGAAGTCTAAAATATAATAGTTACAGATCAAAATTTAACAGATTCCTAGAAAACACCTGGAGGACCTTTTAACAGGCCAAAGATAAATAGTCTGTTATTTTTTCACGTCAGAGCAGCTATCAACCTTTTACATTTTTTACATTTTACAACCTTTTACATAGATGTTCACATCTTGCTTAAACAATCTTGCCAGTATAAGGGATATCTGCCCTCAATTTTCTTTCATCCCATAAAACAATCAAGTATATATTTTAAAGGGAAAGCTAGTTCTATCACTATACTTTGGGTGCTTTTCTCTGCTTTCAGAACGTTTTCTATTTTTCCCCCATTGGCCCGAGTGCCTGCTGCTAGCCACGTGACATGTAAACATGTAATTTGAAGCCATCTGTTTCCAAGTAGATGATTACATAGAAAACTAATGCCAGCTCCCATGTATGAGTAAGCCCAAAAGATGCCGGACTCAAGTTTTTGTCCTCTGCATTTAAGATCACTAGCTCTTAACTCATAAATATATTGAGAGTAATCACAAGTTAATCACACGCAGCATCACTATATAATATGCGGTCTTATTTGATTGTTTTCGGACTTCCTGCTAGTTGCTCAGTGTTGGAAGTGTCTCGGAGACTACGTGTGCTTTAGTTTTAAACACTCATTACCAATATTCAGAAAAAAAGATTTTTTTGCCCAAGTGTTTATGAATGTAAGTTTTTTTTAAATTATATTTGATTTGGATTCAAATATTTATAGATTTACACTATATTTCGTCAAAATATATTGTATAATATTGAATAAAATCAAATACGTAAAATAAAGTTTTCAACACTATTTATACAAACCCCTAGAAAAGCTGCTTTTTCTTTATAAGGCTGTTGGCAATCGATCACAACCACGGAGAAGAACGGATGACCTTTGGCTGTTTTGCTTTCACCAGGGACACTGGAGTGACTAAGTTCTGGAGGACTCATTTCACTGGAAACATTGTTCTGTACAAATAAATACTTTGACGACTTCTGAAGAGCTCAGTCACTTTCAGATTCTTCATCATCCCCTATCGGATACGACTGGATATTATTCTGGGTGTACATTTTTGTTTTAACGGGGCAGTTGTGATCCATGAGAATGGCCTGAAAGAGAGCAGAGTATAGACATAGTTCCACATAGATGAGACGGTTTTAACCTACGGCTCCCAGTCCTGTGGTGCAGCTGCCGGGGGCCTGGCCGGGAAGCCGTGGAGCTGGGCATTCAGGGAGGACCCAGGCAAAATAGGAGACGGTGGAAGCGGTCTCTGCCACGGGCCACGGAGGCCACCAGAGCAACCTATAAGCCATGCAGCAAGGGCTGCGCAGGCATGTCTGGGAAGAGTTCTTTTTTTTTTTTTTTTAATGTTTATTTTTTGAGAGAGAGAGAGAGAGAGAGTGCGAGCGGGGAGGGCCAGAGAGGGAGGCACAAGATCCGAAGCAGGCTCCAGGCTCTGAGCTGTCAGCACAGAGCCCGATGCTGGGATCGAACTCATGAACCACGAGATCATGCCCTGAGGCAAAGTCGGATGCTTAACCAGCCGAGCTGCGCAGGCGCCCCCGTTTAGGACTTCTATTTAGAATCTTGGAACCAGGACTTGGGGAGATGCTGGTGTCACACAGTCCCACTGTTCACTGTGGCAACAGCCTTAATAAGGACACGCTCTCTCCTTAACGAGGCAAACTCTCACGCTGGAGATGGACCTCCGGTGTGTACGTATGTGGATCTGGTCCTGACCCCAGCCATCGTCACAGACTGTGCTTACAATACTTTTGGACCATTTTCATGGCCCCTTAGATTTCCCTAGACTAGACACCCCAGGGTCCGCATCTTTTCATAAATGGCATTTCCAGAGCACCTCTCCTCCAAACCCTAGATGTCTTCTTCTTCCTCAAATAAATGTAGGATTTGAAAAAAAAAAAAACAAAAATTCCTCTTATACACACAAAAATCTTGTGCCTTCTCATTGTTACTAAAAACGTAAAAACAATCCATTGATTCGCAATTAATAAACATCCTCAATTGATAAACACATGGAGTCATTACTCCTCGTGAAAGTGTGCACACCTAGCATGTAGTCCGAGAATACGGCCGCCCCTTATCATGCCGGGACCACGCCGAGCATTCTTGCCGCACCTTCACGAGAACCCCACGTGGTAGGCTGATAAGGCTGTGTGGGCACAGAGATCAAAGAGCATGACCAGGGATGCACAGCTAGGACGGGACAGGTGTGCGCCAAGCAGCCTTATGCCGCGGTCTGCTCTCTCAGTGCTCTGGGGCAGAGAGGCAGAAAAGGCCCAGAGCACAGCAAGGGGACACTGGGTGCAACTGAAGGAGATTCTCCAATCCAGCGTGTCTTTCCGAGTTTTCTTCCAAGGAAAGAATTCCCCCGACACGTTGCTGTGCGGTGTGAAAATCTACATGGAAACATTTCTCTATGAAAACTGCTATCAGCCCGTTGAAACCTGTCTTGCTGTGTGTTCGCTACTCCCCGCCCCACACATTTGACGGCTTCCGTAACTCCAGTCAGTCCTGACCTGTGTATCATTTCCTGAGAAATTCTACAGTGATCTGCCTGGGTGACATGTTAAGATAAAGGACTTCCTTGATCCTCTAAGTCAGGCTGCCAGCTCAAACCGTCAGCTGCAAAATTTAACAGTTTTTATGCTTTTTGCCAGGTGAATTGATACGTGTATTTAATAAGAAGCTCAATTTCTAAAACTAAGTAACTGAGGCAACAGACATGCTACCCCAGGACCATTCTCCTCAGTGTCAACCCCCAAAGAGCACAACGTCTCATCTCCCCAGGTTAGTGATCCTCAAAGAAATAGCAAGAATCACCAGGGGGCCAGGGGGAGGGGGAGTGAAACATGAATTCCCCGTCGGGTCCCTAACCTTCCAGGACAGTGGTGTGGACGTGCGATGAGAAGCACTATCTCAGGGATGTGGCATCACCTAGAACTACCGCAGAGCCCTATGGCTGACGACAGCTCGCTGGGCACCTGCTTGTACGCCCCCAAGGTCCTATACCAGCAACTCCGTGACCTTGCCACGCGGTAAGGGCAAGTCCCTCAGCGCTCACAGGTGGAGCGCTTGCTGTGGGTGAAGTGCTCAGGGAAAGGTGTCCAGGAGACGGGACAGGAGCCCAACCCTGAAAGGTGGGAAGCACGTGCACAGCAAAGGAGCCGGACGTGAGCACAGCATGGATTATCTGCTCAGTGAGACACTGTAAAACAGAGATGCTAAGTAAGCCGGTCTGGCCACTACAGAGGTCTGATGATGAGGTACACAGTGAGACGTTAATTAGAAAGCCCACTGGCACCAGACTGCAGGGCCTTGAATGCCAGGCAAGGGACCTTGGCCCCTGGCCCACAGGCAGCAAGACAGCCTTAGGACGGATGGCCATCCTTCGACCCTCTTCACACCTGCCTTCTCTATCTCGGCTCCACCATTAGACCTGACCCTGCATACATGCAGACTTCCTAAGGACCCCCCGGAACCTAATGCTGGGCATGTAGTATGGACTCAAAAAGCTGTGCTGCAAGGGAAGAGGTTCAGTCAGATTGTTTTGGGGGCAAACTGACCTCAGGGGTCAGAAGTTCTCAAATCCAGTCAAACCACATTTGTACGCACAGCCTGTTTCAGATAAATACTTTTTCTCTCTTGAAATACCGTTTTGGAGCTTTTAAAACCTAGCTTACTGGCTTCTGAACCTTCTTTGAAAGACAGATGATATGGCAGTTCTATTTTTGTAACAACTTCTACATGACCAAAGAAGCCAGCCGGCACGCGTAATATTCCCAAAGCGCCAGGAACAGAGAGGCGTGAACAGGAGCAAGCTGGTGAATCAAGTGCGGGGCCGGGGGGGGGGGGGGGGGCGGGCACGAGGGCCGCCAGGTAATTTAAGCCAGCTCTCCACGCACTGCTGGGCAACGGAGGCATGTGTGACTCTGGACTCAAAAGAGAGAGGAGGAAGTTGTTTGAACTCCGAGCAGAGTGCAGTCACTGAGAGCTGAAGCTCAGCCCTGCCAAGAAGCCTGGTTCACATCAGCCACAGAGCACAGTGACGAGCTCCAAGGTGGAAAAAGCCTTGTTGGACCAAACGAAGTATATAAATTAAGCAAATACACAGCCGGAATACTGAGACAATAAAAGCACTGAACGGTAAACTGAGCGGTAAGCCCTCCAGGCTTCAAGATTTCGAGAGATACCCCGACTGAATGCTAGAAAGTTTTATTCACCGTATGTAAAAAAAAAAACAAACAAACAAACAAAAAAACCTAGGGTTTTGCATATCCACTACATAATAAATGCCCTGCAAAAGGACCCATTTCTATGAATAGATTATATAATCTGCAGGACCTTGCCTGGCCTCTGCACTGGGAAACCAGGGTCGCTGGAAGAACTCTCTGAACAACTATGAGAAAGCCCAGAGCCACCCAGGAAAAGCAAAGCTGCAATCCCAAACCCCCACTTCCTGTCTGGGCCCCCACTAGAAACTTAAAGAAATGTGCCCTATCTTTAACAATAATTCTTCAACCTGAAAAAAAATATATCCATTCCAGCGCACAGCTCGCCTCAACTGGATATCCTGAGAATCACAGGCTACATGTCACTGTCGTCTAACTCGAACACAGTTGTCCTCGAGTGGCAGAGGGGAATCTCTCATACCTGCACAGGAACCTAACTAATCATGGGGGGCGGTGGGGGGGTTCTCCACCTGATTATTCCAAAAACCAAAACAAAACCAAAAAAAAGAAGTTGAGTATACCAAATGGAAGGAAAACTCAAGCGCTCACACACTAGCTCATGGTTGTGTGATTTGGGACCCATGAAATAGCTTTAGATCTTAACATATGTATATTAAGAAGAGAGAGAGAGACAGAGCACAAGAGGAGGAGGGGCAGAGAGCAAGGGAGACGCAGAATCTGAAGCAGGCTCCAGGCTCCAAGCTGTCACCAGAGCCCAATGCGGGGCTCAAACCCACGAACCGTGAGATCACGACCTGAGCTGAAGTTGGATGCCTAACCCACTGAGCCACCCAGGCGCCCCTAGATCTTTCAATATAAAATAGCTGAAGTCCAAACACCTCATCATCAGAACGTCGCCTAATGAAAGAAGGATTCGCTAGGGCTTATATGCCATATTCCAGCTGTCTTCCACCTGCCTGTGGTAACTGTTAATCCTGAACGTCCACACTTGTCGGTACTGGATTTTCTCAAGTGGGCAGTGACCAATTCTGCCTCCTCCTCGGCACACCGCTGTCCCGGCCTCACCCCCCTTATCATTAGGTTTCTTCCTGCTCGGCTTGCTCTGGGAACAGGCACCTGCGGTGGCCACCATCAAATGTTACCATGACGCTGGTCAAATGGAATCCAGTGTGATACCTTCAATTATGCGCAGCAGTGATGGGCAGCGAGATGTGCATTTTCCCAGGTTTTTAATGATTCCTCTTGATAGACACTTATTATGGATTTTTGACATTTTATAGGGCAAGTGGCTGTCTGGAAGCCTGCAATTTTTGATGCCTTGCCTTTCAAGACTGTGTCTTCCACTCCCTTTGGCATTTTGCTTTTTAAATGAACAAAAGCACTAATTTAACACGAGGAAAGAGAAGAGGTACTGAGGCCAGCCTTCTGCCAGTCATCATGTGGACCCCTGGGCGGTAGCTGGCCCGGGCAGGGGGGAGGGGATTCTCTCCCTCCATCCCCTGAGCTCACCTATTTCCTCCAACACCTCAGATAAGCCATCACGCTGCCACCCACACTCCATGCAACAGCCACTAATGCCTGCTGTGTGGCTAGGGAAGCCCGTTCAGCGGTTCTGGGGTCTCAGTAGCAAAAGGAAGCGCTCACCTCACAGAAGGGAGAAAGGGAACACACCAGGGGGGCCCCTGGGCTGACACTATATCAGGGCATTAGGTAGAAGCAGGAAAGCAGCGTGGGGTGGTACTGGAAGAGTTAACACATTTACTGAGCATTTACCGTGTTGTAAGCACAGGGCTAAGTGCTCTGGGGTTCTTGGCTGAATTCTCACAACAACCCAGGAAGGCAGATGCTATCCTGTCCCCACGTGGCAGTTTGGCTCTAAGGCTGCACTAGCCCTTCATTATCTCCCAAAAATCTTGAAGAATCTCCTGGTTGACAGAGGCTGTTGTAGGTGATTTGTCTTTGTTGTTTTGTTTCATTTTGTTTTTTGCTCTTTTTGGTCAAAAAAGGGTTGGGAGTAACCCCCTTTTCTGAGCCACCACGCTGGGATCAGGCGAGGAGACAGGTAGGATGAACAATAAAGTGCTACAGTTGTTCGGAACGGGAGGCATCTAAGCACGAGGAAAGAAAGAAGAGGTGATTTCCGCACTTTCCACTCCTTTTCTTTCAGTCCAACGTGTCATGAGCAATACCAAATTATGTAGTTAAATCCTTTATAATAAAGGGCACAACATGAGTGATCGACGTTGAATCTATCTTTGAATATATTTTCAAAACATATTGAACGAATTAACGAATACAAAAAACCCTCCAAATAAAGGCTGCGTGTAACCTAACTTTGGAGTCTGTGTCTGTTTTGAAACCCACTCTTTGGGGCAAATTGTAACAGGGAAGTTCGAAACGTCAAAGCATCAGACCCATTTCCGTACATCAGAAAGAACTCTGATGCACCCTCAAGAGAACATCACAAGCGAACCGCATATACTCCTAACCACAAAAACACCACCTCCCGTTGCCTTGGTTATCTCCTTCATTCTTAACCGAAGCCACTCTTCCAGGTAGACAAGGATCCGTCACCATGTGAGGCTTAAAAAACCATGGGGCGCATGGGGCGCCTGGGTGGCTTAGTCGGTTAAGCGTCCGACTTTCGCTTAGGTCATGATCTCGCGGTTCGTGGGTTCGAGCCCCGCGTCGGGCTCTGTGCTGACTGCCA
>NW_024080755.1:1008352-1076390 GCF_003009895.1 Hyaena hyaena | reverse complement strand
TCGGTTAAGCGTCCGACTTTCGCTTAGGTCATGATCTCGTGGTTCGTGGGTTCAAGCCCTGCGTCGGGCTCTGTGCTGACTGCCAGCTCAGAGCCTGGAGCCTGTTTCAGTCTGTGACTCCCTCTCTCTCTGACCCTCCCCTGCTCATGCTGTCTCTCTCTCTCTCTCTCCTAGAAATAAATAAAACATTAAAAAAAAAAAACAAGCACCACCACTATCAGGGATGAACGCTTATTAGGTTAAAATGACTAATGCTTTCTGAAATTCAAGTTTAGAACCAATCAGTGAATGTGTCCGCAAGAGGAACACTATCCTCAATACCATACTGTTCATTTAGTTCTGACTCTGGCTATGAAACTGAACTTAAAGGTTACACACACATCCTCACGTGTGCCCAAAGGTGCACAAACAATAGTTTCCCAAAATGCTGTTATCTACACCAAAACCATCTCCAGAGTCTTCTGCAGTAAGGACGAAAACACGATTACTGAAAGTTGTAAGGCTCAGGAGAAAAGCAAACAGCACCCACAATGGCTGATCTCAGGACTCGGTGCAGGAAGCAAAAAAATTATGTTCAAGATTTTCAAGAACTAAAGAAAATGACGTTAGCTACCCCATGTCTGATCAACAAAAGAGCTATACAGACTGCTGATCTATGTACAAAAAATCACTTCATTCTTCACATTTATAAACGTAACGCTAGATATAGTGAAAGAGTATGGCCTATGCAGTATAAACACAAAAGGAACTCTTACCATCTACATTTGGGGAGTTCTGCCCCAAAGGAGCAGAAATACACTTTAGAACTAAGCCATGAAGAACCCATCCAGAAGACCATGCCAAAATGATTAAGAAACACTAGACTGCGTCTGAAATTTTTCTTACCATTTTTTCTTCCTTGGCGGGCGGACTTCGAAGGAAAAAGCAGAGAGGAGCAAAAAGG
Source organism: Hyaena hyaena (assembly GCF_003009895.1). NCBI lineage: Eukaryota > Metazoa > Chordata > Mammalia > Carnivora > Hyaenidae > Hyaena > Hyaena hyaena. The sequence continues at coordinate 1,075,447 of NW_024080755.1, read as the reverse complement.
ATATCAATTATTCCAATGATCGTCATGAGCCACGGGAAGCCGATTGCCTTTGCGATAGCCCCGCCAGCAGAAGGACCTTTCCGGAAACAGAGAATTAGATAAAGCTCTGTCCAAATGTCTCATTGATAGACACAGAAGTTGAAATAATTTCTAGTTGGCATTATCATGCCAGATAATAGGTTATCACTCAGATAAAAGGTTGTTTCGAAAAGCCATCGTCCTTCCTTACCTATGGCGTATCCCATACAGAAGGCCACGTCCGCAATGGCATACACACTCCCGTAGACGGACACGTGCCGCAGGTCCACCAGGTAGCCCATGATGGGCATCATCGACGAGTCCACCATGCCTGTGCACAGGCAGGGAACACAGTCAACAACAAACTGATGTAACCCGAAAACGCGGGGCATATCGGGGACTGTGTCCTAGTCTCACACCCCGCCAGAGGCTCCCCTTTTGTCATCACCACCTGTGAGTCTCAAGGCGGGCTCCCCAAGGCATCCCCGCCACGGAAGAAAGACTGCGGGGTCGCTGGGGCTGGAACCCAGGCCACACTTGCCCATCCTCCCCCTGGCCTCATGTGGCCTCCCCTGTCTAAAGGGCCCATCTTCCAGCGGAGGACACGCCAGTCCCCTGGTGACTCACAGACCGGCCTTCACATCCCAGGGGGTGCTGGCTATGGCTGTGTGGCCCCCTCACCTGCCTCCAGCTGGTGCTTTCCAGATGAACTCTCTTTGGGCCCATCAGCCCCTCACCTTCACCCAGGGGGCACAACTACAAGCCTCACATGCTCCCCTCCCCATCCACACCTAAGCCTCATACTCGGACTCTGAGAATAGGTTGGAAAGTATCGGGGAAGATGGGAAGGAAGGCACCTGAGGGGTCACCCTGCCCTACTCAGGGAACAGACTGAAAGAAATCTACTAATTTGGGGCTTAAACAGTCACCCCCACGAAGGCCAGTATCAGAATCTCCTGTCTCTTGAACAGAACAGAGACAGACAGAATAAAGAAAGAATAAAGAAAAAGCATGTATCTTTAGAGTCTTGGGCTCAAGTCCCTGGAGGGTGAGCACGGCCACTCCTTATCAAACTGAGCACTGATGTCCCCATCCATCAAATGGTGCTGATAACGATCGGCTAAAATGAGACTATCTGTGGTCACCGCCAGCAGACTACTCAACTGTCCGTTTCCTCACCTCCAGCAAGTTCTAGAGGCAAGGAGAGGAGGGAAGAGTATTTGCTGATTACCTACTATGTGCAGGGTGCTGGGAATGGGGACAGGGATGAACGAAATGGACGGAAGAGTTGGGTGGGCCGGAGAGAGTTGAACAATGGAGTCCAGTTGTCACTGAGGCCATGAGGTGCTGTGGGAGGGCAAAGCTAGCCCGACTGGGGAGTCCACGAAGGCTCCCTTCTACCTTTCCACTGCACCCCTCAAAGCTTCAATTCTTGCCTTTAGCCTGCGATAGATTTAGCATTTACTTTTACTAGGACCCGTCTGCATATTATGAATGAGAAACAAAGGTATACTATGTATGCAAAATATTAACAAGACTGTTGCTAGCATACATTGTTCTTCACGTTCCAAAGACCCCTGCCCTTTGCTGGTGAAAATTCCCACAGCACCGGTTGTCATCGACAAATCAGGCCACCTTTTCTGTACCAGACCTTATAAAAACTATACGTGAAGTCTCTGGCCCCCAGGTTCTCGTGAGAAGGTCTCTGCACAGATCTGAGCCCAAACAAAGGTGCTCTGAGGGAAGGATTCTCTTGTTTGCCCAAGGGCAGCACCAGAGCATCCTTTCGCTTCTGTAAATAGCAGCCTTTATAAAAATACTGGCTTTCAGAAAAGAAATGACTAGTGTGTGGAAGCAGGTATGTAGCTGTAGACAACTGACAGGCTGTGCTGGAGCTGGGCTGCCTACAGCTCCGAGAAATTTTAGGTTGAAGAACTACAGTCCACCCGGATAAGAGGAAATCTTTGTGAGTAACGGGGAAAACAAAGTTTTACGTGTGACTTACCAATTGCAAAACCAACTCCAAAGTTAGGAGCTATGAGCCCGTAAATGTTTTTTGCAAAAGGAATCTGTAAGAGGAAATAACCGTCACAGTAAAATCATGACAGTCAACTGTAAAGCTTCTGGGAAAACCTTAAAAAGATGTTTTCTCTGGCCTGGTATGCACGTTCCCTTCCGAAGGATCTAGCAGGAAGGAGGAGGCTGGGGTCTGGGGGGAACTGGGTCCTCCCAGTCTTTAGAAGTTGAATCTGAGATGGGTTTTGTGACCACCAAGAAAAGCTCGCTAACTGCTGTGGTCAAGATCAGCCTGGACCACACTCCATTTCTGACAACGGCCAGAAGGCTTCGCTTGGGGTGGGTGCTGGCTGTTGGTAGAAGATGTTTTATTCTAGAAAAAAACCAATCTTGCTATTGTTTCAGGCTAGTTGTCTGAAAGTGTTTCAAGACACTGTAATATTTAAGATGATGGGGGAGCACGGAAGTGAAATATAACATGCAACAAAATGTCCTACATAACTTCCAACTGACATAAAATGTAAATATATCCCATGGAGAATTTTGTCTAAAAGGTTTAAGAAGATAAAAAAATTAGAGGAAAATCGAAAATGTAATAAAACCAAATATTGGGGCATCTAGGTGGCTCAATCAGTTAAGCGTCTGACTCTGGATTTCGGTTCAGGTCATGATCTCATGGTTTGTGGGGTCAGGCTCTGTGCGGGCAGCGTGGCGCCTGCTTGGGATTCTCTCTCGCCCCCCTCTGCCCCTCCCCCCACTTATGTGCACTTTCTCTCAAAATGAATAAACTTTGAAAACATAAAGCTAAAAATCAAAAACACCAACAAACTTGAGACTGCTCTGAAATGCTTCCTGGTGATTCTGGCCCAAAGCAAAAGTTTTACTTAGAGACCACAACCCGCCGGTCAGAAATCATCTTTTACTCACACATAAGATGCTGATTCCAACAATGATCATTCCCAGAAGAGCACAAAGCCACCTATCAAAAAAACCCAAAAAGCACCTTCAATAAATGCTGCTCCCATTTCCCCTCCCTGCCCCTGTGGGGCCAAATTTTCAACAGAAATCTAAACAATTACTTGTGATAACTAAGGTAGAAACACCCAGAATGTGCTTAAAAGAACCACCACATTATTCTAACAGAGAGCATATGGTTCTCTTCTTACCTCCCCATTTTGTGTGCGAGCATCCCAAAAACATTGGTTCCGATGAGATAAGAGATACTAGCTGGCAAGAAAGCAATGCCTGTAAATTTATGGAAAGGACACCTTATCAGTACTCATATCGGTCAAGCGTGAGCAAAAGTAATAATTGTCAGACACCACAGCGGTGATTAGAGCGGCTGAAAGAAGGCCCGAGGCCTGCACCCAGGCAGCTAATATCCGGCGGCTGACGGCGCCAGGCTGGACCCCACGCGGCTTCTCCGTCCTCACAAAGCCGCTAGACACTCCAGAAATGAAATGTGTGCCTCTATCAACAGCTTCATCTTGCCTCCGTGTCTGCCTGGCGGCGGCTTCACACACACATGGACACAGGGAGCTTCCGCCGTGGGGCCCGGCCGCTGCGCTCCCACACGTGGGGGTGGCACCACCCCCTGCTCCCCCCTCTGTCACTTTACCACGGAACACACGGGCATTGACGAAACTCAGGGAACGTGAAGAGAAGGATGAAGAAAAATGTGAAAATGACCCTAAAGCCCATCCCTCAGATAACGAGTACGGTGAGTTCTGCCCCGTAATTTTATACACACCAGTTTACAGGCACACAGGTGAATGGGTGCGCACAGGATTTGGGTTTTTTAAAAACAAAACAAAACGTGGGATTATACTACTGTGCTACAGTTCTACATCCTGCTTTTATTTTAAAATTGTTTAATGTTTATTTATTTATTTTGAGAGAAAAAGTATGAGCGGAGGAAGGGCAGAGAGAGGAGGAGGAGAGAGAGAGAGAATCCCTAGCAGGCTCTGTGCTGTCAGCCCGATGTGGGGCTCGAACTCATGAACCATGAAATGAGGACCTGAGCAGAGATCAAGAGTCAGATGCTTAGCTGACCGAGCCACCCAGGTGCCCCTATATCCCGCTTCTTTCAAGTGGCTTCATGAATATCTTTCCGGGTCTAAAAAATAAATGTCTAAGCGGTCATCTTTTTGGTGGCCAAGCCACATGACTGACATTTTTGTGTCCCAGGTCCAATGCTTTCCCAGGGACCTGGCATCCCTGGGCCAAACTCGGGCCAATATCCAGCTGCCGGTGGCAGTGGTTGCTTTGAAATTAGCCTCTGCACCGTGCAGATTCAGCTCTGTATCTGTATTCAGCTCTCTGCATCGCACAGAGACCAGCTTGAATCAGACCAGCCTGGCCGCTAGGGATTTGTCCATATCAGCTCCGTGTGGTCCCCATCTGTTATTAGGACAATATGACAGTCTCTTCCCAAATGATGGCTTTTCAAGCCATTAATACTTTCAGGGTTTTTCTTGAACTCAGTTATACCAGATTTGACTAAGCCTTGCCCACGAATGGCGAACACGGCTTTGTTCTTAGTCATATGACTAGACATGAACTAGACATGCACGCCAGGTTATACGTGTCAGCAGGGGTGCTCTGTGCTCAAAATGCACAGACCCCAAGGCCTTTCTTGGCCCGACAGCTCACCAGCACACATGCACACGTGTACACACGCACACGCACTCACACACACACACGTGTCATCTTGCCTCTTCAAGGATCCGGGGGCCCTTCCCCGCACCTCCCTGAGCACTAATACAAGCCACCAAACCCTCCAGACAGGCTGAGCCTAAGCACAGCAGCGACTTCGAAATGATTCAGTCCAGGTGCTAAATGACCAAAATCAAGTCATTCTAGGCTTGGTGATCTGGGAAACAATAATAAGGAGCAATCTCATTTCAAGTTCAAGGAAACCATTTCCATCACACTTGGCAATAGCGGCAGCCGAACAACTGTTGGACGTAACTGGATTCAGCAAACATTGCTGATAACACGGGCCTGGCTCGGCGCTATGGCGAGGACAGTGCCCACGATGTGGCTCTGGACACCATGAAAGCTTCAAAGGGAGGAACCAGATGACATCTGAGCTGGGACACGGCTACATTAGGGATGAAGCAAAGGCACAAACACAGTACCTCCAGGGACCCAGAAGCTCCCCAAAATATCTGGCAACTAAGCCTAACCTTGCACGCCAGGCAGCAGGCTTAGTGTGGTGATACAAGAAATCACGAGGGCCATTGCGTCAAGTCGAGCATGTAAGGGCTCCAGAGAGGGGTAAACGAATGAAGAAGGCAAAGGAGAAGATAAATACAGCCCAGGTACTATGGTAAAAGCCAACAACGCTGGGCCTCAGTGTCAGGGAAACAGAAGGAAAATGGAGCTGGAGGGCCCAGACCCCATCTAAGGAGACGATTGCTGCTCTGGAGGACTGAGGTCCCAGATTGGAAGATCCAATTTTTCTAAAAAGCTTGAACTCTAGATTCTTACATGAAATCTCTTGGGATTTTTAAACGTTGACAATGAATTTTTAAAAACATAAGCCACTTTCAGGCTGACTCCATACTATCCAACTAGAACCTTCATACGGGCTGAACTCAGTCCACGGACCACCCGCTGTCAGCAGGGGCCCAAGGAAGCGGACCGTGAAGAACCCCGCCAGGAGCCGCGTTTCCGGTGAACCCTGGTACTAGGAGCAAAGCCCAGGTCGGTGCAGGTCTGAAGGTGAAGCTTTGAAGCACGGTTGCCAACACGCGCCGGAGTGGGGGGAGCCACAGATGAGCCACATCTTCCTGACCCACAAGTGGGGTGCTGAGCTCACATGTGGGACCTCGAAGTGGGTGCACCCCCCTTCTTTTCCACAAACGGCAAACAGTCTCAGGCAGCAAACTCCAAGTTCACGATTCTCAAGCAAAAAGCATTGGGTATAAGGTGTGAAATGAGAGGTTCGTTTCAGCTTGAAACACACTAGCCAAGATGCCGGTGGGTCACTGTGACCTCATAGAGCCCAAAGAGCAGCACATGTCACAGGAGGGCTTTGAGGAGAGAATGGCAAAGAGCCCTCCCTGTCTGATGCCTCTGCTCTGTCCTCCATATAAGCTCCGCCATCCTTGCCTCTGACCCTGGCCAGCTGGCCACCCCCACATTGCAGTGTTTTCCCAGCGGGCAGGGACCCCTTCTGTTCCCACAGCCCAGCCCCGTGGTGGCACATGGGAGGTGCTCAGAGCGCGACCGACCACTTAGAAGGAAAGGTACCGTGTGCGGACATTCACTTCTCAGAGCCGACAGGTCTGAGGGAGGCCACTGTCCCTTGAGGGCAGCGCACCATGTGTCCAGCTGCCGGCCTCCTGGGGGTAAGACCCTGCAACGTGGTGGGGACCCAGAGTCCTCCCTCCTTTCTGGAGCTTCCAAATGGGGGAGTGGATGGTACAGGGCCACGTGCTCTTTGGACCTCAGGCCCCGAGCTCCTGACAGCCTGCAGCTTCCCCTGTGCCGCTGGGGCATCACACAAGCCACAGAACCAGCTCCAGGAACTCAGAGAGCCCTCGGCGCGCCCCTCACAGGACCCCGCCGGGTCACTCAAGAGCAGACCATCTAGCTGTGCTCAGAGACCCGGGCTGGGAGTCCACTGCCCCTCCAGACAGCTCTTTAAAGATGGCTCCAACTAGGGGCGAGGCGCCCCAAGCTTCCCAGCACGTCCGCCCGCTGGTCCTGGTGTGCATTCCAGGAGCCAAGAAAAACTGCCTTCGGCCTCTTCCCCCTGATGTCACCAGAGCAAGAAAATGCAGCTGCCCGGCAGCCTGGCTGCCCCAGCGAAACACCCCCAGGGCTCTGGGCTGCTCCCAGTGACTGGGCATCTGCTGCCACACCTCTGTACAAGTTCAAGTTACTTCACCTTGAAACACGGTGGCCAGAACCGCCCCAGCCCAGCTTCATGCCGGGTGCACAGCACATGAGCGCATGCACACGAGGAAGGGAAGAAGGACTGAGAACATCAGAGGGCTGCCTCTACCGTCTGGCCCCTGGCTCTGGAGGCAGCCACGCCTGCACCGCACCCCGAGACCCCCAGCTCACACAGCCCTCCCGGGCTCACAGCGCACTGACCTGCGCTCCCACCGGGGCCCTGCCTCTTCTTCAGGGGGCGTTTTGAACCCTACGGCCCGACTCTACATTCTCACCTGAGGGATTCCTTCATGTCCCTTTTAGAACTTCGTTGGTCCCTGGTGGGGGGGATCTTTTAGAATCTGTCCCCAACTGGGCAACTTTGTCCCTCCAAAGCCTGTATCACCTGCAAATGCAGCAAGAAGTCTGTCGGCCCTTTCCTGGCTCAGGGAGAAGCGTGGACAGGCCGGCCTGCACACAGTACCGGGGGCCACACGTGTGAGCCTGCCCTCCTGCTGGGCCGTGGCTCTCCCTACGAGGTGCCTCACCCCCTCAGTCACCCCTGCACGTATGAGAAAGTTCCCCCACGGGGACCAGCTGTCCATCCCTACACTTTCATGGCAAGCCTGGCTTTGACCGCAGGCTGGACGGGCTCAAGAGAGGAGGGGCTCAAAGCACAATGGAGCCTACGAGGAGCGGGTGCCGGATGTGCAGCCCCAGAAGTGATGGTGGGAAGGAGTCCCTGGACTCCTCCCGGGCTCTGGATGACCCATTCCTGATGTCCCCAAGGGCTCCAATGGGAACCAGAATGGGGCAATGGTCCCAGTTTGCCCTATGCTAAGGGAGGCTCAGGAGGCTGAAGTCCTCACATCCTGGAGCCACAGCGTGCCAGCCACGCTCGTGTCCTTGAGAACCCAGCCAGGCTGGCACAGGATGGGCCCCGAGGGCACGGCTGCCTGGGAGCAGAGTGGGTGCCCGCCGAGCACGAGAGCATCCTAGCTTCCATCCCGCACTGAGGTGCTGTGTCTCCTTAAACAACCAAAAGAGTTTGGCTCGTCTCTTCTTTGGGCTGCATTCCCCAGAGCTTAAGCTTCCCTCTTCCCTTTAGGGTGTGCAGGCCTCACCAGGAACAGAGTCCCTAAGCCTCCAGGGGCCGGGGCAGCGCGCCAGTGGGGGCGGGGCGGGGCGGGGCGGGGGGGATATCATTTGACCCAGACTTTAGATAAAGAGAGATGCCATGGAATGGTTCTCTCTCCACCAACCCAAACTCAGGGCCGCCCCCAAATGGCAGCACACGGGGCCTGGGGGGGGAAGGGCTCACACGGCAGCCCTCTGGAATATGGGGGGGGCTGCTGTCTACCTCCTCTAAAAATTATGGCCAGACACGCGGCGATTGACGAGAACAATCACGTGTCACCCATGCAGCTGCCTAAGACTGTTTTGCTTTGACTTCAAATCTTACAGTCCTTCTCTGGCCAGGACGGGGGAAGCAGGCGGCACGACACGCTGGACGGGAGAGCTGGCACACGGCCCTGCAGCACGGCAGGCGCCTCCGGAGACCGGCCGCGCCCCCTCCTGACGCTGGTCCTCGCTGCCACCCCGGGTCCTCCCACCCCATCACCCACGGCGCCCTCCTCACGAGGCTCGGGGGGAGCAGAGGCCACGGGGCTCCACACTGGGGACGACGTGGCAAAACGGGTGCAGATACGGGATTCTCTGGACGAGACACAAGCCTATCGCTGAGGCCGGAAGGGAACGACCTCACGGTGGAAAGGTGCGGCGAGCCGAGGGGGCTGGTGACCATCTGGCCCGGGAGATCAGCCCCACAGAGGCGCTCCTGACGACGTCTAGGCGGCCTGCAGCCCGCTGTCTAACCCGGAAGGCCCAGGACCTTGAGGTTAAGGACTTTATAAAGAAAGCCCCGGGCTGCGTCTGGAGAGGGGGAGGGCAGCTCAGCGGAGGGGCCCTGGACACGGCCACGGACGCGTTCAGTCAGGACAAGCAGGCAGTCACGCGGGGACAGAGCACTTGTAAAGCGACGCAGGAGCTCCACGGCCGCCTCGGTGCTGTGGGGACACGGGCCGCCCCCTGAAGACACACGGGGGCCCAAAGCATCCAAGGTGCCGACAGCGGCGACAAGACGCAAAATGCATCCCTTGAACTTTTGCAAACCTGCCATTCCTTAACTCGGGGTCAGAAAAGCCCCTTCCCTCTGCACGCGGGGTGCCTTCCCTGGGCGCCCTGAGCCTCAGCACTGCCTCTGTGGCCCCCAGTGCCAGGAGCTTCAGGGCTAAGCTTCCGCTTGAGGACCAGCCTTTCAGTTCTGCTCCGAGAGTTTTTCCTCCTTTGCTGAAGGACTCTCATTGTTCGGGGCTGGTTTCTGGTTTTGCTCTGTGACATAATTTATATACCATAAAACTCCCCCTTTCCGAGCACACAGTTCGGTGGTTTGTGGTAGAGTCTCGGCGTGGTGCAACCATGGGCACGGATTCCAAAACATTTTTTCACCCCAAAGAGAAACTCCACACCCCTTAGTGGTCCCTCCCCAGCCTGCGCCGCCCCAAGCAGTTTGGGACTTTTTAAGGAAGGATTATTTGATGCAAGAACATGGCTGGAGATTCAGTGCAGAGCCCATAAGGACTGGGGTGGGATAAAGTCTGAACCGCAAGCCAGCATATGACAGGACCTCCCTGCAGAAGGAATGAAAGGCTGCCTAAGGGAAGGTTCGAGGCACTAAAAATGGCAGCTTCATTCAGAACGGAGAGTCTCCACCCAAAGATGGCAATTTATAAGCTGAAAGAACCACGAGAAGAAGATAAATCCCCAGGAAGAATAATCAATAAATTCTTAAAGAACAAGGTGTGCATGCAGGGACTAGCCTTTCAGATATTAAGAAATGCTCTAAAGCTCCCGTAATCAAACAGGAGGGTATCAACGTGGGAATTCACGCCGACGAGTAGAACAGAAGAATCCAGAAACAGCCTTTCCCGTCTGCGCTCGCAGAGAAGCAGGGCTACTTCAAGGAACAAACCTAAAGTGCACATCGTGGAGAGTTCAAAACATCACTTCGAGTAGAGAAATAAAACCAAAGTCACAAGAGAGACCAAGGGACACCCTTCAAAGAAGACTTCCTGAACGGCCAGGCCCTGGACAGTGTATGAGCCTCCTTTCATATTAATATAGCAGCACTCACAGGGGCAGAACACATCACAAGCTTTTAAAACTAACGAGAAAGAAAGCTAGCCAAAATGACAAAACGGAAGAACTCTCCTCTAAAGAAATTCGAGGGAGAAATAACAGCTAGAGAACTGCTCAAAACCGATCTAAGCAACATAACTGAACAAGAATTTAGAATAATACTCATAAAATTACTCATTGGGCTTCAAAAGGGCTTGGATGACATCCGAGCCATTATTGTTGCAAATACTGATGAACTAAAAAATGCAACACAAAATAAAATGGAGGCGTTGGCTACTGCACGGATTGAAAAGGCAGAAAAAATACGTGAATTAGAAGATACAATTATAGAGAAAGAGGAAGCCGAGAAAAAGAGAGAGAAATTGGTCCAGGAACATGAAAGGAGAGTTCGAAAGCTGAGTGATACAATCAAACGGAAGAATATCCATATCATAGGAATTCCAGAAGGAGAGAGAGAGAAAGGAGCAGAAGGTGTTCTTGAACAATACCTGAGAACTTCCCCAACCTGGGAAAGGAAACAGATATTGAAATCCAAGAGGCACAGAGAACTCCCCACAGACGTAAACTGAATCGATCTGCACGACATACAGTGAAATTGGCAAAATACAAGAACAAAGAGAGAATTCTGAAAGCAGTTAGGGATAAAAGGGCCCCAACATACAAAGGGAGACATATCAGGGTAGTAGCAGACCTATCTACTGACACTTGGAAGGCCAGAAAGGAATGGCAGGAAATCTTCAGTGTGATGAACAGGAAAAATATACAGCCAAGAAGCCTTTATCCAGCAAGCCTATCATTCAGAATTGAAGGAGAGATCAAGGTTTACTCCAACAAAAAATGGAGGAATTCATCATCACTAAACCAGCCCTACAAGAGATCCTATGAGGGAAATGTTGCAAGGAACACAAAGTCCCAGAGACACCACTACAAGCATGAATCTAACAGAGAACACAATAACTCTAAACCCGTATTTTTCAATAATAACACTGAATGTAAATGGACTAAATGCTCCAATCAAAAGACAGAGTAGCAGAATGGATTAAAAAAATTAGATCCATCTATTTGCTGTTTACAAGAGACCCATTTTAGACCTGAGGACACATTCAGATTGAAAGTGAGGAGATGGGAAAACATCTATCATGCTACTGGACATCAAAAAGAAAGCTGGAGTAGCCATATTTATATCAGACAAACTGGACTTTATTTTTTATTTTAAAGGCAAAGAAGGGCATTATATAATAATTTCAGGGTCTATCCATCAGGAAGAGCTAACAAGTATAAACGTCTATGCACTGAATTCAGAAACACCCAAATACATAAGACAATCACAAACATCGATAAGAATGTGCTAATAGCCAAATACGGAAAGAGCCTAAGTGTCCAACTGATGAATGGATCAAGAAAATGCAGTTTATATATACAATGGAATACTACATGGCAATGAAAAAGAATGAAATCTGCCATTTGTAGCAACATGGATGGAACTCAAGGGTATTATCCTAAGTGAAATATGTCAGGCAGAGAAAGATACCATGTTTTCACTCATGTGGAACTGGAGAAACTTAACAGGACCATAGGGGAGGGGAAGGGGGAAAAACAGTTGGGGGAGAGGGAGGGAGGCAAACTATGAGAGACTCTTGAATACTGAGAACAAACTGAGGACTGATGGGGGGGAGGGGAAGGGGGCTGTTGGCATGGGGAAGGGCACTTGTTGGGGTGAGCACTGGGTGTTATACGGAAACCAACTTGACAATAAACTATATTAAAAATATATATCAGAAAAAAAAAAAAAGAATCCAGAAACAGACTCAAGAACACACTGTTGTTTCAAGTATGATAAAGGTGGGAGAAACCAGGCAGACTCCTAGGGACAAGTGGCTGGTCACCCAGAAACCAGTAACACGAGATCCTCATCACACACCATATACCTAAACTAAGTCTGCGTAAAGGCAAGAGTTTAATGTAAAAAACAAACCGTAAATCAGGGGGAAGTGTGGATGAAAAAATAATCTTGGCATGGGAAAGGTCTTATCTGAGCTTCAGTTGAAACGACAAGGAAATGAAGGGACAGGGGGCTAACCCCAACTAGTGGCATCTTAAATGATCTGAGTGGCAAGGAAGGAAAGAAGGAAGGAAGGAAGGAAGGAAGGAAGGAAGGAAGGAAGGAGAGAGGAAGGAAGGAAGGAGAAAGGAAGGAAGGGAGAGAGAGAGAAAGGAAAAAAAACACAAAACTCCACCTATAAGTTGTAAGTCAAAAGACATACAACAAAGGCAATATTTGTAAAACATTTGATAAAGGAATAATATCAATATACAAGGAACAATTAAATTCAATAAGAGGTAGACAAACATCTTCATATAAAAAATGGGCAAAGTGTATTATTCATTCTGATTTCATAAGGAAACCACCAGAGAGGCAATGGCTAGGGCTAATAAATACGTGAAAAGATGCTCAATTGCGTTAAAAAAAAAACTTGTAAAAATAAATCAAAATGAGATCCCCCCCCATACACACCCCTTTCTCATATATGCATCTGGGAAAGACCGAGAATACTGATATTACCAAATATTAAACAGGCATTGGACTTTCAGGAATTTGCCCTGCAGATATATTTCGGAACATGAACAGGAATACAGGTAAGCATACTTTGCTGCAGTACGGTTTCTAAATGGCAAAAACCAGAACCAACCCAAATGCCCAACTAAAGGAAGTGGTTGAAAATTTATGGCATAACCTTACAATAGAACATCCAACCATTAAAATGAACAATGGGCTTCCAATTAAAAGGGCAGATTAAATCGATAGGTTTTTCTTCTTGATCCATTCGGTTCTTGAATGCTGAGAACAAACTGAGGACTGATGGGAGTGGGGGGGGAGGGGGGAGATGGACATGGAGGAGGGCACTTGTGGGGATGAGCACTGGGTGTTATATGGAAACTAACTTGACAATAAACTATTTGTAAAAAAATAAAATAAATCGATAGGTTTTTCTATCACATTTTCCACTCCCATCCCAAATTCCATTTACATTTTAGTAAAGGAAGCGCCATACTCTCCCCTCAATGCCCAAGGAAAGACAAAATGTGAAAGGAGAAAGTGCAGTGAGAGGGAAGAAGAAGCAGGGAGACAGCAGTGATGGACACAGTAGAGAACACTGGAATCTTCCATCTGTACATGGAGCGGCCAACAAGAAGCAAAACCTTTTGTGCCTCAGAACACGGAACACTCAGGATCTGAAGGCTCCAAGTTAATGTAAGGCTGAGGCTGTCAACTGGAAAGAGGGTTGAAAGGGGGTTGAAAGGCTGTTTTAAGAGCAATTAGACCCCTCGGGGCACCTGGGTGGCTCAGTCCGTTAAGTATCTGACTTCGGCTCGGGTTGCCATCTCACGGTTCCTGAGATCTCACAGTTTGTGAGTTCAACAACCTTTCCACACACACAAAACCACTCAGAGTAAATGTGAAAGGGCTTTTGAAATTTAAAAATATGATGACACCAATTATAAAAATTCAATAGACAGTTTAGAAAATGAAGGTGAAGAAATCAATGGAAATAAGAGGCAGCAAGATAAGAAATTACACCATGAAACACCAAGGGTCCAATACTGAACTAAGGAGAGTAACATTAAAGAGAGAAAATGGAGTAGGGGAGAGGATTAAAGAAATAATACAAAATGGTTTCCCAGAACTAAAAGGAACAGCTTCCTAGATGAACAGGCTAACCAAGAAAGGTCCCAGTACAGAAGAAAACAGATGCCACTGCAAAAACCATCATGGACATTCATAACCAGAGAGAAAGCGATCCTTCCAGCTCCTACAGAGGATGGGGAGTGAGAAGGACCCTGGCCTCCTCAATAGCAACCCTGGATGCTAGAGCACAGTAGTAGGACAATGGTCTCAAAACTGAGGAAAAGGGGCACCTGGGTGGCTCAGCTGGTTAAGCGTCTGACTTCAGTTCAGGTCATGATCTCACAGTTTATGAGTTCAAGCCCCATGTCGGGCTCTGTGCTGATAGCCCAGAGAACCTGCTTCGGATTCTGTGTCTCCCTCTCTCTGCCCCTCCCCCACACACGCTCATGCACACTCTCTCTCATTCTCTCACTCTCTCAGAAATAAACATTTAAACAAACTGATGAAAAATACTTTCCAGTCAAGAATTATATACCCAATTAGACTAAGTCAACCAAGCATGAGAATAAAGATATCTGCAGATATGCAGGATCTCAGAGGAATTTACCTGCCATGTACCATCTCTCAGGAAGCATATGTTCCATCATAATGACAGAGTAAACTAAGATAAAGGAATATAGAAGAGGAGGATACAAGAAACAGAAGAGAAGCAAAGATGCCCAGATATTGGAAGAGGAATGGCCTAGTGAATAAGCCTAGACTGCAGCAAGACAGAGTAATGGAGGACAAATATCCATAAACAAGCAAAAATACAAATACATTAGGTTTGCTGATGTACTTGGCCACATTTACAGGGCGTTTCTCCTCTGCTAGAGACTTAGGAATACGTTCAGAAATGCCATATGGAAAACTAAGAAAGTGAAAAGACATGGCAATGATTAACTCCAGGAAAAACAAAAGTTTGTAAAAAGAAGCAATCATAAAACCCTATATAGCTCACCTTTGACCAATTTTTACACAGTCACAATAAAGTCAATATTGAACGTCAAACTAACCAACAAATATAACTGTTTTAGGAAAATAGAAACTGAGAAAACAGGGGAGTTGTTTGGTTGGTATTTTCAGGTGTAATAACAGCATTAAATCTTCATATACCATGTTAGAGAGCTGGTAGACAAGATCAGAAATTGGAGAATTAAAAAAAAAAAAAAAAAAAAAAAGAGGGGAGCCTGGGTGGCTCAGTTAAGCATCCGATTTCAGCTCAGGTCATGATCTCACAGTTTGTGCCTTCAAGCCCCACATCAGGTTCTATGCTGGCAGCTCAGAGCCTGGAGCCTATTTCAGATTCTGTGTCTCCCTCTCTTTCTGCCCCTCCCCTGCTAATGCTCTGTCTCTGTCTCAAAAGTAAATAAACTATAAAAAAAAATTTAAAAAACAAGAGTTACACATATTATTTAGAGACAGAAATTAGCAGAAAAAAACACTAAAAGCATTGAAGTGAACAAATCTGAAGAAGGGGGTTAAAGATGGGGAGGTATGGGGTAAAAACTGCTTTTTCATTACAATTCTAATGATGCTATTTAACTTCAACATTAAGTACATGTGTAACTCTGATAAAAATTTTGAAAATATTCAATTGACCCCTTCTGACATGGAAACATGGACAAACAAGAGGTCACACAGTGATATAAATGGGAAGATTCCACTTGGGTTGGGTTTTTAAGCATCTCACACATAGTGCTAAATGCAGAACCATCTGGGAAAAGACAGAACTGTTAACAATGAATATTACAGAGGACTGGCCTGGGAGGAAAAAGATGAACGTGAGAATTTTTAAAACTTCCTTGATCTGTGTACTTTGATTTTTTTTTAAATAATAAAGCATGTATTACTTTCTAAATAAAAAACACTTTAAAACATTAATCCTCTTAAATACTGTTAGCCTCTTTCCCATAAATTTTATTTCTGTCCACATACATTTAATAGAACTATTAATGTCTAGTTCAGAAACATGGGGAAACACTGTGTTTTGGTTGTTTCTGCCCAGGTCTCATGCCTCATTGCTAATTCTGATTCCATCAGGGATGATTTAAAAAACTGAAGCTGAGAAAGACCCCACAGCTCTAAGCACTGACCCCCATTAAGTATCAAACAGAAACAATCATTTTATCATCCTGGTACCTGCAGCTTTTCAGGACTACAATGGCAGGACTCACCCTAGGACAAAAGTTCTAGAATCAGAAGCACCCACTCAAGTTCTTACCCAGCTGCCACTTGTGGGAACACATAGTCTCCATCATCCAGATGGGCAGGGCTGGCTCCAGCATGGCAATCCCCATGTTTGCAAAGCAGATGGAGCCTTTAAGGGAGGAAGAGGGTTAGTATGCTTCTGTTTTGGGTCTTGAGTGTCCCCTAGGTCCCCTATGCAGTTAAACCCCACATGCCCACAGCCAGAACAACCCCCTTAGATACCCAGAATGTCGACTTTTATAAGAAAAAGATAAATCACAGGTCAAGGGGATAGTGAAGAGGTTGGATTTATCAACCTCTTGATCAACGATGGTTTGTCATCATCGTTAATTTTATTATTAAATAATAAATATTAAATAAATACTAATGAAAATTAAGCATTAAATTTAAACAAACTATTAAGAAAAATTTTTTTCAAAATAGCATCCCAAAATCATAAAGGAATTGGAGGGAGACTCAGAGGTCATTAGGTTAACCATCCCAACTTATTAATGAAGGAGGAGTTCTCATTTATTAACAAAGGAACTTGCTTGAGGCCAGCCAGCCACGTGGGCCACTTCCAGACCATACACAGACTCCAGCAACTGGAGGTTTCTGCACCTAAATTCTACTGTGCAATGAATACAGACATTTCTAAAGATGCCCCTGGGATGCCCCAAAATCTGGTGCGTTCAGTACAGATGGGCTGTTGAGGGATTTTTTTTTTTTTTTTTTTTTTTTAGTAAATCAACTATACATACAGGCTATCTTTGCAAATAGCCAGTATCTGTTAACCAGAACCCTTCGTGAAATGTAGAACCATCGGGAAAAAAATGCACAGCACCATTCCTCACCGTGCTGGGAGCTTCCAGTTCTGTGTCCCCGTGAACCTCTAATTTGCTGGAATCCTGATTCAAAGGACACTGTGCAGCAGTGATTAAGGTGCTCACGTAATGCAGAAAGGTTTCCTCATGTTTTGGGACGTGACCGTTGGAACAGAGAGATGATACTGAACTGATCCCCTCACCTACCTGCTGTCCTCCTCGATTTGTCATTTCTCTCTTTGCTGTCTATTAATCTGGACCAAATCGACACGTTCTGTCTCCCCTGAAACCCAGGGCCCGAACTCTGAACCCCTTGTCTCCCTCTCACACAGCACGCGGACACCCCCACCCTAAATCCATCTAGGGCCAGACACCCAGCAAGCAGGGACAGTTCCCAGGCTCCAAAGCCTGCCCACCCTAGGCTGTTTCCCCAGCCCTGCCTTGTTCTTCCCATGCAAACCCCAAGAAAGGCTCTGACCTAGGTCTCCCCCCACCACCCCTTTCTCCCCCACGCAAACCCCCCACCAAACCTGGGGCTTCCCTATGTGGCCCTGATTGGCAATGGATGCCTTCTTTTCTCAGGAAATGTAAGAAAGAAAATCTTCTTTCAACAGCACAGGCCTGTGTCACCACTCAGTCACCGTCAGAAGTTAGAATCCCACCAGAACAAATAAGATACTGCCTGGCCCCCCACTCCCCAAGTCAAGGCTGCCTGGAAGTGTGGTAGCCTGACATTCGGTGCTGGGTGTCTTTCCTTCCTGAGTCAGAGTGAGACAGTGAGGGTCAAAGAAAGCCTGTGGCGGGCGGGCGGCAGGGAGTCCCACTCTCCCCACACACACCCTCACCCCAGGGCTCTATAGGCATCCAGGCTTGGGGACCATCTTGATGGGGGCACAGAGAGGTCCCCCGCACAAGGACGTCACCACACCAGGTTTACAACCCTTTGGCCAGTGGGCACGGTGGAGGGGGTCTAGACCAGGGCCCCCCCCAACCAAATCCAGCAGCAGGAGGTTTACACAAAGCCAGCATGGGGTTTGAAAAAGGCTAAACTGGAATGTTCTTGGGTAGGTATGCGTCCTGTTCAGCTAGATCTCAGCCCCACCAGTGTTCGTGGCCACGGCTTAGACAAATACAACCGTGATGGCGTCTGATGCCACACTTCAGGGCTGCCGTCTCCTGACCCGTCCCCAAGGGCCTCTGTTGACCAGTCTCAAGGCCCAGGCAATGTAAGGTTGGTCCCCTGTTAGGCAGCCAAGGCCTGTGTCACTGAGACAGATGCTCCTGGGCGGACAGTCTTTTGGATGAATGAGACCCATTATCCTCCTAACAAGTCACAGGACCCCAGGGCTTCCTTTGAGCCCATCTAGGCCAAGAACCCAAACATGGGACCTTCTGTAGCCAAAGGGGGTCCTCCGGCCGCCCTCTCTGGTGCTGCACAGGGTGCCCGCTCTGCAAGGAGGGACCTGTCCCCTGGGCCCTCTGGGCCTCTGCTGTCAGCCTCTATTCATACTCACCTGGTGAATCAGCCACCCACCTACAGTGCCCACAGTGAGGCCACGGACTCCCTCCGGAAGTTCGAGGCCAAACCATGATGGCCGCTGACACAAACAAACCTCCGCGGCAGGGCATCTCCGTGCCCCAGACATATTTGCTCCAAATAAAAACCAGTAAAGGAACTTGGCTGAGTGTCAGAAATTAATGATAGGAGATAGCTATTCCTGGGGTCGTGGATACGTCTTTGCGTTTCATGTTTCAATGTTTCCAGCAGCCAAGTGAACTCTGATTCTCTCCATCCACCCCTCCCCACCACCCTTTGGCTGAGAAGAACTAGGGAGACCTGGGGGAAGCCCTACCTGCGGCAATGAGGATGTAGGGGTCCTTCAGCAGGGTGGTCAGTGGCGTCCCCTTCTGGCTCTGTAAACAAAAATCAGGAGTTATAAGAGCTGATGGGACCGCCGTGTCACCCTCTTTCCCCGGGGGCTTACCTCTGGCTGCACCCTGGACGGCTGGAGCACAAAAAGCTGAATAGCTACAAGATGGGGAGAAAAAAGATAAGAGGTGTGACTCCCAGCACCTGCTGACATGAATCACCTGCTGACACAGGTCACAGCCACCGGGATCACAGCCAAGGTACCCAGGTGGACTCACCTCCATCCAAGAGCACCAAAGCAGCCAGCACCAGGAACGGGGCGGTCTTCCCCACAAACTCGTACAGCACACTCCCAAACGGGGGGCCCACTGCAAGGAAGAGAGAGAGGGGCCGGTGCCAGGCCCTGCGACAGATGTCGCCCGCCACCCCCTGCTCCACCGTAACCATCCGTTTGTTTCTTGAGTTCGCACTTTGTTCCACAACCTATTAGGGGTGGCTGCCCTACATTCCATTCAGTGGTTTCAAGTTGCCCTGGCAACTTCCTCTGAGCTGTTTTACACCTGAGACATGGGCAACAGTGTAGACGAGGCACCCACAAAGTAAAGACCAGAGAGAAGCCAGCCCCGGGCCACACACTGCTGTGCTGCTCACGGAGCACAGGACAGTGCGTCTGTGAGGACTTCGCTCCTTATAAACCAGCAGACACACAACTCTGGGCTCCTAAACGAAGGCCGGATATGCATCCAACAAGGGAAAGGATGCAAACTTCCTCTCAGGGAAGACATCTGTCCCTTGGCCGGGGAGGGGCAGCCGGGGCGGGTGGGGACAGTAGACTTGGAAGGGAGGAAGGTCCTCAGGTGGCATGGCAACTCAGAGAAAGTGCAAGAAGAAGGATCCTGGCAGACCACCCCGTACCAGCCTTCATTTCCATCTGGGCCCAGGGTCACCCAGCAGGTTCGGGGGTGGAGGCAGAGGAGCCCACAGCCTCCCACCAGTTTTCAAAGGCTTTGTGAGAGTAGGGGAAAAAAAGGGTGGCAGCTGGCGGAGTCCGTCAGCACGAACAGACCTGGCGTGGACTCAGGGAGCGCTATCGCGCCCTCCAGTGCCCGCCAGCCCCTCCCCCCAGGCTGCCTCCGGGTGGCTCCTGCCCACCTAGGACCCCCATGGCCAGGCCTCCCAGTGCGATGCCCATGGCGTTGCCTCTCTCTTCGTCATCCGTGTACACGCTGGCCAGCATGCCCATCCCTAAACAGGACAAGAAGTGCTCAATAGCCAAGCTGTGCAGCGAGCCCAAAAACCAATAACCCGTGACTTGCCTGCCCTCTCTGGCCCAGACTTGCAATCTCCCAGACCCGTCAGGTTCCCAGAAAGGGAAGACGTGGCAGAATCCAAAGGAAAGCAGCAGCGTCCTTCCTAAGAACCCCTCCCCAAGCACCACAACTAATACCTTGATTCCCTACGTCGTTCCAGCTAATTGTCCAAGGGGCTGGCCAGCCAGGGCAAGGCTGGCAGCCTCTTCAACAGACGGAAGCCTCCCACCCCCTCCCCGGGGAATGGCTTCCTTGGGTATTTGCACACGTACCAGCTACGGATGAGCAGGAAGAGCCGATGCCCTGCAACGACCTGGCGATGAGCAGGAAGGCGTAGGTGCTGGAGAAGGCGAACACTGCCGAGGGAGCGGCCCGGCCACACGTCAGCCCAAGGCTGTGACCATGCCGCTCTCAGGGGCACTGGGAAACCATCCCTGAACCCAGTGGCGTGTTTCCCCATCAACCACACTGTGCTTCTGGGCCATGAACAGCTCTACTGACCCCCCCCCCACACACTTCTGCCACTGACACACAAAGCCCCCACCCCGGAGTGGTGTCCTCAGTTCCCAGTGCGTGGTCCTCTGAGCCCATCCCGTGACCCACATGCACGAGGCAAACATCCGACACTTACTAATGGTTGACACGAACATGATGCAGAATCCAGCAAACATCGGAATTGGATAGCCAATTCTGCAAAACAGAACAGAACCATGAGGAACATCTGGTGACGGCTCTGTATTTTCTTACGGCTTTACGCCACATCTCTCCTGCCTACCCTGTGGGAGCACACGGATAAAGCTTGGGTAGACTTTTCTAAAAATTCATATCGTTGGCGCTTCCTATGTGACCTTTTTGTGTTTGACTGTCTCAGAATGCGAATCCATTGAAGGACTGTCACTCCGCACGGAAATTTCTCTGGAATAAATGTTAACGCAATATTGGCAAGTGAAGCAGAACGTGTCTAAAATACACAGCCCCGGTTTCCATCATTTTTTTTAATCTTTAATTACGGTCTTTGCTAGAGCTTCTCCAAAGGGACAACGGCAATCAAATGATTCTACTAAAAGGTCATCAAGTGATTCAACTGGCAGTGGAGACGAGGGCACTACACTGGAGAGGCATTAAGATGCAAGAAAATGTTCAAGTCTATCTCGGCGTTGACCCCAGTGAGGCCAGCCTCAGAAGACTGTGCCTCGCGGCCAGTGTAAAAATTCAACATCCCAATTGTCGCTATGAACGAACCACTGTCCATACAGGGCCCTGCCGTCAGGGGGACAGCGGGGAGGCCCTGGCTCTGGCATCATCCCCCTGGCTGGGCATGTAAGCCAAGCAAGCCTCCCTCTGCCCCCCTCCCAGCACTGGGGCGAGGAAACAAGGAGATATGGGTGAGAAACTGCTACCAGGCACCTGGGACATAGAGGGTGGGTGAGAAACTGTTTCCTCCCTTATTCTGTTCCTTCTTTCTGCTCTGTTGCTGCACAGTAAGCAGGCTGCTTGGCTCCTGACATATGGATGGGACAGGAGAGTGGAGAGTGAAGGCAGCATCCTGGCCCCTACTGCCCCAGCGGGGGCGGGGGGGGGGGGTGTGCAACGCTGGCTGAGTGTGTGTCAACCCACAACAGCCCAGAGTATCTCCAGCTTCATTTCCCTCCAGCTCTAGACCCTCTGGATCATGGGAAGCACCAAATGAGGACCAAGGAGTCCTGGGTCCCAAGGGCTCTTATATTCCAGGCTTAACTAAAAAATCATGGAGACAATAACTTTTTTTAAAGTCACACTCGGGGTACCTGGGTGGCTCAGTTGGTTAAGCATCCAGTTCTTGGTTTCAGTTCAGGTCATGGTCTCAAAGTTCGTGAGATCAAGCCCCACATCGGGCTCTGCACTGACAGCATGGAGCCTGTTTGGGATTCTCTCTTCCCCTCCCCTGCGCATGCACTCGCTCGTGTGTGCACTTGCTCTATCTCCCTCTCTCTCAAGATAAAAAAAAAAACGTTTTAAAGTTTATCTAATTAAATAAAGTTACATTCGATTCTCCAAGCACTTACACCCTTTGGCTCAATGATTTGGTAAGGGCAGGTGACCACCTCCCCACTTTACAGATGAGGAAACTGAGGCACGAGGAAGTGACTTGCCAAATGTCCCAGGGCTAACTTCACTTGTGGTCACCTCATTCATTCCAGAGCGCTTTCCTACAAACTTCCCCTCCCCTCTCTCACCCAGAAAGGACAAATATGGCTTTAAATAGAACTTTTCCAAAAGATCCTAGTCATACTCCCCACCCCACCCCCTTTTTTCTTTTTGTAAACTGCTTCATGCACTCCAGAAACTACGTAGCAAAAGAATACAAGTAGCAAAAATACAGGTAGCAAATTGAAATCATGCCAGATTTCCAGACCACTCTCCCTGCACAATCCCATGCCCAAAGTCACCCTCTATGACCTGAGCTGAGCTTGTGATGCACCAGGCGGGGCTCAGAGCCGATCAAGCAAACCAGGACAGACACCGGGGTTAGACTGCAGTTCCGGATGCCTTCCAAGGGCAGGTCCTCTAATCTCGACTAACCTGCAGCCGACTGCTCTGTGCTCTTTATTCACATGGGCAAAAGAACCCCACTCCCAACACCCAAGTCCTACACAGTGGCACTCCTGGATACTGAATAAAGAAACTTCCAGGAGGCTCAGAGAGGAGACCTCACGAGCAGTTCAGTTCATTTCTCTCTGCAGCTCCTGCACATCTCGGGGGAAGAATGGAATACTGGCAATACTTGTAGCCGCCCTGGAATAAAAGGCTTCTCACCCCCTTACAGGATACTGCCTGGAAAACAGGATCTTTGTCGAAGCTGCTGGAATACCAGTGAAACTACGCTCAGTCTGCAGCCTGGTAACGGCCCCAGGTCACCTGGCAGGACACATCTGGAGTAGCTTCTCACCAGGAGACCCTGGCTTTCTCGAAGACTGTAAGTAGGGGGCTAGCGAGCGGGTCACTTGCGATTCCCACTGCAGGTCCCTGAGGTCGCTGGCATTATCCCCATTTTTCGGATGGCTACAATGAGGGTTAGGGAACTTACATAACTTGCCCCACATTCAGGGTAATGGGCGTATCCTGCTGGCGTACACTTTGGCGGCAATGCCTGTTACAAGAGCACAGGCTCACACCCGGTGAGCCGGAAATGGATGGTCCACGGTTTCATTGAACACCAGATGGCTTCGTACCCACAGAGATACATGCTTACGTAGGATTCTTTTTACCAAGCCCAGGTGCTGTGTTTTCTGTAAAAACACCGCAGCTACTGTTTTGGGGGGATTTTAGTGAAGCATGTATGGAATAACCAAATGGCAAAACTAGAAGGAAACTCAAAGGCTGGCCAGTCCAAACCCTCATGCTGGATGAGAAAGCGGAGGTTCAGAGAGCTCACCACGGTTGCAGAGCAAGCTGAGCAATCTGGGAGCACCCTTCCCCCTGGGGCTCAGCCCCAAGCCAGGAGCGCACAGTGGGCAGATATTGGACCCCTCCCCCTCAAATTCTTCTGGCTCCCTGAACACCCACCTCTGAAGGAGAGTTGTCTAATGCCCCAGGGTCCCTGAGTGATGGGCAGATCCACAGTGCCATTTCTCTTCCCTCACAATGTCTCCTAAATGGATAGAGACTCAGCTGACATTAGCCATGAACATCTGAGTCAGCCTCTTCTCTCCGTGCTAAGCGGAGCTAGATCTGAGGCAGCAAACCTTTAACAAAATATCCCATTACTATCCCCTCATGCGTCATCCCAGCCAGTCATCCTCTATAGAGCATCAGGGAGCAGTTAATCTAATTGGAATAAGACTAAAAGTCATATATTGAATCCCTAGACAAAAGCACCAAGCGATAAAAGTTATGATCGTTATATATACCTACGCACAGTGGAGAAACTCCATATTCCCTAAATCATCACTGAAAATCAATACTTTTTTTCTTTAATAACTAGTTTCTCTTTGCCATAGAGCCTGCTGCAAACCTCCATTCTCAGGCCTGTTCAAACCTAGGCTCTCTCTGCCCTGGAAAAGCACAATGGGAAGGACACAAAGCAGGGGACCCAGAAGGGACAGAGGTGACATCTCCCTTTTTGATTACCTTTTAAAAGGTGGTACAGGAAGTGAGCGTTAGTAAACAGAATGATTCACAGGCTAAGACGTACTAGGAAGTTAACGGTCATTTGTAAATAAAACAACATTCTTAGGTTGAGTCCTTAGGTCTGTCTTTTTCAGCTATTAGATGCGCACA
Source organism: Hyaena hyaena (assembly GCF_003009895.1). Lineage (NCBI taxonomy): Eukaryota > Metazoa > Chordata > Mammalia > Carnivora > Hyaenidae > Hyaena > Hyaena hyaena. Next base: position 1,051,210 of record NW_024080755.1, on the reverse strand, counting down.
GGAAGTTAGGTGAGCCCTGGACTTCTTTCTTTGGGGGGGTAGGACCCCTGTTCCCTGGCACAGGGGACAATGGGGGGAGGGGGCTCTGCTCCCATGAGAAACACCTGATTCCACTACCAGCCTCTCTGCATTTGAGAAGCGAAGGCTCCATCACACCATCCTAACAACATCTAGGATGGGAGAGCCCTTTCCAGACGAGCTGGTTTTCCCATCCACGAAGAAACTGAAAAGGTCACTGCTCATTCCCACAAAACCCACTTCAGACCAATGGGCTGAGGCTAAAGAAAGAAAAAAAATTACCACTGTATGTTCTATAGAGACTTCATGCCCTGTGGCTTCCTTCTCGTCGTTCAGATGTTAGCTAAGATTTGTGAGGACAAATAACGGGCTTTCAAATATACTAGGTAACTATGGAAATAAATTAAGCCACTGATGCTGGCTTGATAAAAAGCAGACCACTGAGACCTTGACAAGCTAAGGAGGCGGCCAAGGGAGCTGTCCCCAGGCACCTGAAGTTAACTCTTTCCCCAGCCGTGGGTCCCGTGCATCCGGAATTTCTTTCAGTTCTCAAGCTGCAGCCACTGTATATAGAAGCTCCATGTGAACCAAGTGAAGAACGTAGCCACATTCTTAACCGGATTTATGGAGAGCTACATAAAGCTGTTTTTACATGGTTTGCCGGCCTGACACATCCCCTTTAAGTCTTCATATGCCTAAAATCCACTCGTGGGGCAGACGGTAACAGCTGCCGCTACCCCTCCCTCTTACACGCAACGGCAATCATGAAGTCAGTAAACTGGAATTCTAAAACAAGTCATAGGAGCTCCAAACAAATAAAAAATAAAAATCAAGTCATCCAAGGCACCTGCAGGCTTTGGACAGTGCGTTGCTGGAAATGTGATCAGTACGCCTGCCAAAATCAAGTTTGCTCCCTCTCTGGTCACCTGTTTTACAGTAAAAACTATGGGCCCTGACGCTAAGTGAAATCAAGACTTGCGTAGATCGATACGGGCAGCCCAATGAACACACGCACGTTTCTCATGAACAGTCGTGCTTTACTTGCTGGGTTTGGAATGAGGGCTCTTACCCAACATGTAAAGCAACCGACAGGCAGCTTGCGTCTCATATCGCCCACCCATAAAGGTCACTCCTACAGCGGCATCCTGAACTCGAATGGGAGGGTCCAGGCGGTAACACATGTGACGAGTAGGTCCTGCCTGCAGCAAGAGGCTCTAGAAAGGAGTGGCTCCAGCCAGCCTCCTGGTAGCTCCCCCCGTCCATGGGGGTGCACCGCAGAGAGGCCGGCAAGCTGGGCCAGATCAGCCAGGGCTGGAAAGAGAGATTTTTCTGGGGCTGGGGACACGATGGAGGGTCTACGTCCAAGAAACCAGGCTAGTTTTGTCTAAACTCCCTGCCAGAGGATTGAAAATAGCCATCAACAACCCACTGTTTGGGCTTTCCCTAGCTCAGCCTGGTACAACCAGAGGGAGCCCAAAAGACACAAGAAGAGCAGAGTCTTGACCCGCACTGTTGATTCTCAGTAGCTGAATGTCAAAACTACACAACACGAAGCAAGTGGAAGGAACAGGAAGGGAGGAAGTCACCCAGACAGAGAGTCTGGACACTGGCTTTAGCCCTGCTGTCTGTCGCCAGGGGCAGTCGCTTTCTCTTCCTGCGTGGCAAACTCCTCTGCCTATAAAATGGCAGGCCTGGCCCCAAAGGCCCCGCTGAAGCATCATCAGGCTCTGGTGCCCATGCTTAACTCCACCTTCTTTAATCAGAAACACATTAACCAACTGTAATGTGCCATTTTAAAAGCACTTGTTTACAACGCCGAAAATGTGAGTCACACATCTTGTTCGTAATTGAAGATGCGATTGGCACAAATTACATCAGAAGACTATTTGCAGCAGCTCACAAGTTCCGTAAAGGGAAGTGGAACGTATCGCTCCTCTGAGCAGAGCTGCGGAGTGCCCAGAAACGCCACAAGTCCCCAAAACGCATGCCTCCCGGCTTGGAAGATATACCAATCATGATCATTTTGGAGGGACAGCAGAGTTCATGCTACATACAACATCAAATATACAGTTTGTTTGCATATCCATGTCACAAGACAGACCTAGAGGAGGGCTTTTAAATTTGCTGGGGAGTGGGGGGGGGGGAGTGGGGGTGTGGGGAGTGGAGGGGACCCTTAGGGATTAAAATTTTGCCCTAAATTGCAAAGTGGATTACTCATCATAAGAATAGACTGGAGGAGGGGCACCTGGGTGGCTTAGTCGGTTAAGCGTCTGACTTTCGCTTAGATCATGATCTTGCGGTTTGTGGGTTCGAGCCCCACGTCGGGCCATGTGCTGACTGCCAGCTCAGAGCCTGGAGTCTGTTTCAGAGTCTGTGTCTCCCTCTCTCTCTGACCCTCCCCGGCTCACACTGTCTCTCTCTCTCTCCTAGAAATAAATAAAAATATTAAAAAAAAAAAAAAGAATAGACTGGAGGAGTGGGGAACTGGGTGGCTCAGTGGGTTGAGTGTTTGACTCTTGATTTGGGCTTGGGTCACGATCCCAAGGTCACAGGATGGAGCCTCCTTGAGATTCTCTCTCTCTTTCTCTCTCTCTCTCTCTCACTTTCTCTCTCTCTCTTCCTCTGCCCCTCTCCCCATCTCATGCTCTGGGATGCCTGAGTGGCTCAATCAGTTCAGTGTCTGACTCTTGCTTTCCTCTCATATTGTGATCTCACAGTCGTGTGATCAAGCTTCATGTTGGGTTTCATACTGGGCGTGGAGCCTGCTTAAGATTCTCTCCCCCTCTCCATCTGCCCTCCCCTGCTCACAACATGCATGTTCTCTCTCCCCGCTAAGGTAAATTAGGTTTCTCTTGGAAAGACTTTTTATTTTTTGAGCCCCAAATAGGAGTCCTGGGTGGCAACAACATCAAAGCATTTGGACTATTTAATAGGGGAAAGGTCTCATGGGCTTTAAATAAGCTTCTTCCCCATGGCACGAGCAGAGCATTAAAAACAATAGGATTTTTAGAAGCACCTGGGTGGCTCAGTCGGTTAAGTGTCCGACTTCAGCTCAGGTCACGATCCCACAGTTTGTGGGGTTCAAGCCCCGTGTTGTGCTCTAATGCAGACAGCTCAGGGCCTGGAGCCTGTCTTCGGATTCTGTGTCTCCCTCTCTCTCTCTGACCCTCCCCTGCTCAGGCTGTGTGTGTGTCTCTCTCTCTCGCTCTCTCAAAAATAAATAATGAAACATTTAAAATAATAGGATTTTTAAAAAAGCTTTTCACATTTGCCTTTGGAAGACTGCAACACATCATCTCAGCTGAGGTTCGAAGGACCGTATCACACCGTACAGCTAGGAATATCCGTGGTCAAGTGATTGGCCAGGCATGACAGTCAGGTCCTTAATTTTCCTCATATAGGATTTGAGTTGTTTGCTTTCTCAGAATACAAAACCCGGAGACATTTTCTGTAATTACACCAGATGCATTTTTAAAGCAGCACTCTTAGGGCGGAGAACAGAGAGAAACACAACCCAACTACCGAGGTCTGTCTGGTTTTCCCACTGAAGAAGAAAGGGAGGGGCTCCTGGGTGGCTCAGTCGGTTAAGCGTCCGACTTCGGCTCAGGTCATGATCTCGCGGTTCGTGGGTTCGAGCCACGCGTCGGGCTCTGTGCTGACTGCCAGCTCAGAGCCTGGAGCCTGCTTCAGATTCTGTGTCTCCCTCTCTCTCCGACCCTCCCCTGCTCAGGCTGTCTCTCTCTCTCTCTCTCTTTCTCTCTCTCTCTCTCTCTCTCTCAGAAATAAACAGGAAAAAAAAGAAGAAAGGGAAATGGTGCCTTGCTGACGGTGTTCCTGGGTGGGCTCACAGAGCACCTGTCCTTGCCAGGTTAACTTGCCTGGTAGATTTTATGTGGCAGCTTCATAATATCGCTGGACACGGGAGGGCTGGACACGGCCTGGGATCATGAAAATGTATTCAACGGCGCTACCCAATCCAGAGAGACAAACTGCAAAAGCATAAAATGTTTTTCCCTCCAACTGCCTTTGGGGATGTGACCAGCACCCTATGTGTGTCCGAGGGCAGCCTGGGGCAGGGGATGGGGTGAGGACGGGAGGGGAGGGCAGGGGATGGGGCGAGGCGAGGTCAGATCTAAGCCCCTGCCACCACCCCAGGCCCCCTCACCCACAGCTGCCTCTTCCCTGCCCCAGAGTTGGCCCCGGGCCCCGTACTTGCTTTAATGCTCTGTTGTTACAATGTTGAAACGCTTCATGATATCTGAACAAAGCCCTGCAGATTAGGGAGCTGGGCCTGCGCCCCTACGCCAGGCCAAAGAAACGTGATGATGTCCCCAATCCCAGCTTGCATGGTTCACAGACTCTTCAACTTGGCTTTGGAACCTCTAGTGGCTCCCAGGGGCTACCTCCCCCCGAAACACCAACATAACCCCCCTCCTCCCTTGGCCTGGCTCAGGGCCCCTTATAGCCTTGCTCTACCTTCCTTATTCCCACTGTCCTACGTTCTCGTTTCCAGCTGTAATCCTGGTCTCTGCTCATGCGTCTGGGCCTGGTTTACAAGCAGGATTCCAGGCACTCCCCACTCTACCGTTTTTTTGGTTTTTGTTTGAGTTTTTTTGTTTCTGTGTTTTTTGGGAGTTTGTTTTGTTTTGTTGCATTTCTGCCTTTCGGGCTACAACGTCTACACGGCAGTCGACCCCCATCACTCACACGGTACCAGCTCTCCCTCTTTGCAGCTGACACCTTCAGGGACTGCCTCCTCCCTTTCTCTGCAAGTGCCCCATCCTATGCTTCTGAGAACCCGATATACCAGGCAGAGCTGGGTCCGCTGGGCTACAGAAGGATACTTGCTGGATGGCCCCCGACAGCAGGGATGTGAACAATTATTCAAAACGAGGTGGGTCCCCCAACACCATCCAGAACATCCAGAATGAAAGAAAGCTAGCTTGGGCATTATCTAGGGCATTAGTGGTTGGTTTGACTTACCCAGAAAACAGGCTCAATTCTTTTCTCTTTGTGCACATGGACACAGCTCAGTAATTGGCAAGGGGGCTGTTTACACTACCCGTGGCCTCGGCGTGAGCTAAGGGTCCCGTCTTTGCGGCAGGATCACTGGTCTTTCCCACCCTCTCCCTGGCCATCTTGACCCTTCAGCACACCAGCTCTAAGGCAAACCACCTTGGCCTTCTATGCAGAAGCAAACGACCAGGGTAAGAAGAAAACACAAAGCCGTGTGGCACACAGAAGCCAATGAGGAGGCCATGGTGGCCACAGGGGTAGTTCCTGCCGCCCAAGGGCGATTCTGACAAATGCACTAATGCCATGTGGCATTTAGGCGGAATCAGCGCTCTCCCACCTGGGGAGGGCCTCTTTATTCTGTTTTAATATTTTCTTACTTTCTAAGAGACGGGGCAACGAAGAGGTGGAACACGAGGGAGGAATCACAGGAAGGAATGAAACACAGAGGGGGAGGAGGCGGGGCTTCTCCCCCGCTCGCCCACCCCTGCTTTCCCACACCCCCGCTCGCCCACCCCTGCTTTCCCACATTCTGATAAATGAAGGAGAAACAGAATCCCAAAGAGAAAGGACCTGGAGACCGGCATAAACAGGCGCCTCCTTGGACAAAATAACAGAGCCTACCTGTTGGTCAACAGTCCTACGAAGGGGTTGGTGAGGAGCTGGACTGTGGCTTTCGAGGCGAACAGCAGGCCGACTTGCACGTTTTCATTCAGGAGATATCGGTCTTCACGGGGACAGTCAGAAGGCGCAGCGGACGTGTTGGTCACCGTGTGCTGTGTGGGGGCCGTGGGCAGCGGCCCCGGAGTCCCTCCGGTGCCGTTCTCGGTGACGATGATGGAGTTGTCATAGTAAGAGAAGATGCTCTGGAAGCTGCCTGAGGTAGACTCCGTGAGCACTGGCCTGGCTGTCTGGATTTCTGAGGCGTTCTTCTCGTGATTAATGCTGTACAGGTAACTCGGGATGATAGGGACTAGGGACAAAAGCAGAACGGGAAGGTCGTGGCTGCACAGAAGCCACCTGTCATCAGGACAATCGACAGCAAAACGACGGTCCCCTCAAATGCCAAACTGCCCCTGTGACGGGCCCCCTGCCCGGACCGTGGAGGCATCTCATAGTGCAGAGCTCCGGATAGAGAGCACACAGCCCCCGGAGGCTGGGAGCACTCCGCCTGCCCTCTGAGCCAGCGACTGTGCGGAAGCAACCGGCCCAGGGTGCCCTTCTTGTCCTGTGTGGGGTTTCTCATTACACGGCTCCCTTACAGGAATATTTTAGGAAAGCACAATGGGGTCGGGATTCTGCCCAGTGCTGACCTGGGATCGACGAGAGCTCCTCAGGGAGAGACTCGAACCTTCAAACGAATGAATCGAGGAAATAGAAACCTCAACTTCGTTCTGTGTCTTGGGGAAAAATAACCTCACAGGAAGAGGAATAGTTTGGAGATTGCAACGGGCCCGCATCATCTTTCTATTACCTGAGTGGGAGTCTGCGATTTTTCATACAACCGGGAAGATGTAGAAATTCCGGAGACTTCCACAGAGGCAAAGAAAAAAAGTGATGTAAAAGCACCTGTGAGCCCACAGAGCACTGAAGACAAAAGAGAAGCGAGGCTGTTCTGAAGTCCGATGATCCCTAGGACTCTGATAATCCCGAAAATCCTACAGGGGGGAATCCGCAAGGGGAGAGAAGGGGAATAACCCACCCGGGGGGAATGCAAACTAAAAAGAAAATTATTCATTAAAACTGTGGGCATCTTTAAAGGAAAAGCATACCAAATACTTCGCCGTTGATAGGGCTAATTAAGAGACCTGGATTTTAATTAGCCTTTCAAAAAGCCATTACAGGAAAAAGACTAAAACCAATACTGTTCAAATTGTTCTTGAAAAGGTCCTAACCATGCACTGATACAACATATTGAAAAATCGTTTCCTTTCTTTGCGGGGAGAGAGGCTGACTTGATCCTTTAAATGTTACTCCAAACTGTGAACCCACCTTGTTGGTTTGCATAGTAACTATTGCAACGTTTTATCTCATTATCAACGTTATCTCGAGCCCTGCGACTTGCTAGCTCTTCCTAGAAATCTTTTTCATCGCGGTCAACGGAGGCAGCGGGGGAGCAGGAAGTTATCAGGAGGAAACACAAGTTCTGGGTCTTAACAGATGTCACATTTTTTGACCTGACCACCAGGAAAACGAAGCCACAAAGCGCGGCTGCGAGTCGCCCAGCGCGGCAGACCCGGGGGAGTGGAGGGTGATGTATTTTTGCAACGCGCGTTCTGCAACTTTCCCGGGGCGCGCCCGGGCGGGTGGGGCACCCAGGGCAGGGGGACCCGCGGAGGGGCGCACGTACCCACGACCGTGAGCAGCATGTTGTCCAGCAGCAGCGCGAGGAACACGATGAACAGGGTGAGCTTCCGCGAGTGGTTGCTCTCCAGCAGCCAGCGGAGCAGCGCCAGGTCGCTCAGGGCCATGGCTCCGGGGCCGGGCTGAGGGCGCGGCGAGGGGTGAGGGGCGAGGGGCGGCGGCGGGCCGGGGGCTCCCCGCACCCGCAGCGCTCCCACCTCGCCCCGGGCAGAAGGAGCGGTCCCCGAGCCGAGCCGCGCGCACGGGCGTCCCACCCTCGGGTCACCTGCGGCGGGTGCGTTTTCGAGGACACCTGCGCTCCGGGCCGAGGATGCCCGCGAGCGGCGTCGGGTCCTGAACCCGGGACCGGCGGGGAGGGGGCGGGTGGTCCCGCTCTCCGCCGCCCTCGAGGTCCCACTCCTGCCTCCGAGCGCTCGGAAGGCGCCCCGCGCGTCCTGCGCCCCGGCTCTCCCCGGCCGCCCCGGAGACGGAGACCCCCGCCCCTCGGGGTCTTCCCCGCCCTCGGCCGGGCCCCCGCTGCCCCCGCACCGGGTCCCGCGTTACCTCGGGGTCGCCCGCGGCTGCCTGCCCTGCGCCGTGGGCTCCGCCCGTCCGCGCGGCTCCGGGGAGCGGTCGCCAGCCCCGCGCCCCGCGCCGCCGCCGCTCACTTTACCCGGTCCGGCTCTGACGTCACGGCCGACGGGGGCGGGAGGGCGTCACCTTCCAGCCCCGGCCTCGGCCCCCCGCGCAGACCAGCGCCGGCCAACCCGGCTCCCCGCCGCCGCCCGCCGGTGCCGGTGCCGGATCCGGAGCTGCCGTGCTGGGGGGGGGGGGGGGGGGGGGGGGGGGGGGGGCGGGGTTAGGGGGAGCGCCAAGGGAAGAAGTCAGGGCCGCCGCAGCGAGACGTCAAGGGCCCTGGGGTTAAGGTCAGGGGCCAAGATGAGGAGTCGGTGAGCGCTTTCACCTGGCCCCACGCAGCGGCTGCGGCTGCTCGCTGAGCCTCACTGCCCCTGAGGAACTGAAGGCTGCTGGATGAGCCCCGCGAGGGGGTCAGAGGGTGTTGAGAGCCAGGGACAGATCTCTTTCGGAGGGAAGCCACTCAGCATCCCCTACTTTGAGTCTTTGATCCGCAGGTCCTTGGGTACCCTCGGGTAAGGGGTGTGGAAACAGGGGGAAAGGGGACACACACTCTCAGTGTCACCCCCACAGCGGGGGGATGTGGAGACCCCAGGCCTTAGAGCGGAGGACTCAGAAAGTAGGAGCGGCGGGCCTGAGCCTCCGGGGCCACCAGGAGTATGTCACCCTGGACAGAGGACACTAGAGACCAGGAAGGTGCCGGGCGTCTCAGTGAAAGGACTGAGGGGGCAGCTGGCCCAGACCCCGTGTGCTGTAGTGGGGTGCCCCGGGAGTCTGGTGAAGACAGGCACAGTGCCCGTTGGTGGGTGATGGGCAGCTGTCGTCCTCACTTCCCAGGGTAAGAGCCCACCTTTGATTTCCCAGTCCACCCAGTTTAGAAGCAGAAGAGAAACAGGCAGATGTCCCCCGACTTAGCTGGAGCTCCCGATACCCTTCTAGGGGATGGAAGAAACCAGAGCAATGTCATTAGAAAGCCGCTGAGAATCAGTTACCCGGCTGCAGCCTCCTAACAGTGCAGCCCAGCCTTGTGTCGCTAGTGCTGGCTTACTGTCAGCTAGAGGCTGCCCACAGCACAGGTGATGTGTGCCCTGCCCCCCGCTGCTCTCTCTCCCCTCCTTCACCCTCATGCTTCCTTCCCGATGCCGCGCTTAATGGGTGAGAAAGATGGTTGGATAAGTAAGTAGGTCAGTAACATGGGGACTCCGGGATGTCCCAGGATGTGTCACTTGAAATATTAAACAAGGAGAGAAGGAAAGCCACTTAGGAGGAGAGAGCAGCTGAGGGAGCCAGGGAGAAGGCAGGGAAGGGTATCACACTCGTGTGGTGCCCAACGTGCCCGGGGTTTCAGAACCCAAGGAATCAGGCTCGGCCCCATCCTCCCGTGGGCAGAGCGGGGTCACAGTTAAGGGCTCTTGTAAGGATGCCTGGGTCCCATTCTGCTACTTGACCTTGGGCAAATTATTTATCTTCTCTGTGCCTTAGTTTCCCCATCTTGAAAATGGGGATCCTAATTGGGCCGACTGCAGGGGTGTGGTGAAGATTAAATGGGAATCCCTTCACACAGGGCCGTGCACAAAGTGAGAGCTTGGTGTCTCTGCCATTCATGCATCCAATAAGTACTTACTGAGTGCTTACTACGTGCCAGGCACTAAGGTTGATGCTGGGGAGACAGTAATGGCCTAAGCAGGCAAAACTGCTGTTCTTGGGGTGCCTGTACATTCAGGAGGGCACAGCAACTCTGGCCCAGCGGCTGGAGGCGTCTGGCGCTGGGGAAAACGCTTCCTCCCTCTGATCTCGGCCACCACACCTGGAACACTGCAGCCCACAACAGGGTCTCCGCACTTTTTGTTGATACCCACAAAAGAATCCTCTAAAAATATGTATGCCCCATACATATCTGAGTTGGCATCTGAAATGTTTTTTTTAATAAATTTAAGTGGTTTGGATTCTATTGTATATATTGACCTCTATATATAAACCATCATAACTCTCATTTAAATGTACCCAATGGAAGGGGCGCCTGGGAGGTTCAGTCGGTCAAGCATCTGACTTCGGCTCAGGTCATGATCTCACAGTTCGTGGGTTTGAGCCCCACATTGGGCTCTGGGCTGATAGCTCAGAGCCTGGAGCCTGTTTCAGATTCTGTGTCTGATTCTGTGTCTCCCTCTTGCTCTGCCTCTCCCCTGCTTGCTTGCTCTCTCTCTCTCTCAAAAATAAACAAACGTTGGGGCACCTGAGTGGCTCAGTAGGTTAAGTGTCCGACTTTGGCTCAGGTCATGATCTCGCAGTTCATGGGTTTGAGCCCCGTGTTGGGCTCTGTGCAGATAGCTCAGAGCCTAGAAACTGCTTCGGATTCTGTGTCTCCCTCGTTCTCTGCCCCTCCCCTGCTCGTGCTATATCTCTGTCTCTCAAAAATAAATAAAAACATTAAAATTTTTTTAAATAAATAAACATTAAAAAATATTTAAATGTACCCAATAGAATATAAATGGTACAAGGATGCGAAACCACCTTTTATACTTAAAAATACATCGCTTCTCGGCCTTTTGGCTAAGATCAAGTGTATACTTAAAAATACAAAGAAGTTTCTCTTCAACAGTCAAAAATGTATATTCTTTATGCCTTCAAATATTTCATTCCACTTTGACAGTATTTTATCTACCTATAATGGTTTTTTTTTTTTAACATTTATTTATTTTTGAGAGACAGAGAGAGGCAGAGCATGAGCAGGGGAGGGGCAGAGAGATAGGGAGACAGAGAATCTGAAGCAGGCTCCAGGCTCCGAGCTGTCAGCACAGAGCCCAATGTGGGGCTCGAACCCACAAACCATGAGATCATGACCTGAGCTGAAGTTGCATGCTCAACAGACTAAGCCACCCAGGTGCCCCCCACCTGTAATGATTTTATCACTTAACTTCTTTATTTACTACCTTGTCTATTAAATCAACTGTAACAACTTATGAATATGCATTAGCTTTAAAAATCTTTTTGGGGGGTGCCCGGGTGGCTCAGTCCATTGAGTGTCTGACTCTTGATTTCAGCTCAGGTCATGATCCCAGGGTCATGGGATCAAGCCCTGTGTCAGGCTCCATGCTGAACGTCGAGCCTGCTTAAGATTCTCTCTCCTTCTTCTCTTTATCTCCCCCCTGCATACATGCACTCTCAAATTTTAAAAAAAGTTAAAAAAAATTATTTTATGGCCACAAGCTTCTAAGTTTTAAAACTGCCTTTATAATCATGTTATAATAATAATCATTAGCATATAAATTATGAACGCATCCTGCACATGTGAATTTTGATAATTATTAAACATAATAAGAAAAATTGTAATAAAAGTGCATGACTGAATGAGATGGATGGTGGAGATTTGGGGAGCCTTGATAAAACAGACACTAACGGTGCTTCCGGATGGGTGTTCTTATGCCTCAGGACAATGTACCACAGTAAGGTGGTAAGAATTAGGTGGGGTAAGAGGTGAGCCTCTCCTCTGACCAGCAGGAGACAGGAGATGGTTGAAAGAGGAGGTGTTACAAGAGCACCCTCATGTCTCCACCTGGGTCCATCTCAGCCAGATCAATTTTAAAATAGAAGACATGTAAATCAAGGGTCTCCCATGACTTAGGAAGCCTTCATATACACCCAGGGTCCTGGCATTCCAAGTTGAAGATCCAGCCTTGGAAGCCCAGTCTGGTCTGGTTCTTTGGGACTCCAGACCTTCTCTTAAATCACCTAGCCCCTGGCTTCCCCTTCAGCCACACTGGTTCCTCTCAGTGTTTCTCTGCCTCAGGGCCTTTGCACTGTTCCCTCTGCCTGAGAAGTTCTTCCTCTTCTCCTAATTATCTCCTCATTCTTCACTATGAGCCCCAATGTCACTTCTTAGGAGAAGTGGAACTGTTGCTTCCTCCAGAACTTGTCTATCCATGAGGAACAATATTCCCATAAGTATGATCAATTATCTCTGTCTCTCTGAGTATCTGGACAAGGGACACTCTTTGCCCATCCCTGAGATTCCCAATCTCATCAAATACCTGGAAATAGGATGTGCACTGACTGGGCAGTTAGGGGTCCCTTCTGATGCAGAGCCATGGGAACCAGAGAGAAATCACCTTTGCGCGAAGGGGAAGGTTGTATTCCCCCCTCCACCGCAGGCTACTCCTTGAGGACCAGGCTCTGAGAAAGCCTCTTCGTAACACATTTGTTCTCCCTGGGAACTCAGCCCGGTGAGGTCAGAGACGGAGCGCCCTGCCTCCACCTGCTCCCACGCTTTTCAAACACTAGGGACTGGGAAGGTACAAAGGTTGACTTTTTTTTTTTCAGTGAATCTCAATATTTAGGAATGATAAGGCATGAATGATAGGGAGCTGCTAGGAACATAGCAGTTATTTGAAATAGGCATTATTTGAGATAAACGAGCATGAATCTAAGCTATCGATAGCATCCTCACTGGGTCACTTTTACAAGTTATACGACTTTGGGCATTTACTAAACTCCCTTGCTCCTTGTTTCTCATCTTCACTCAAGCATGATAAAAGGCCCCCTCCCAGAGTTGTTAGGGGGATTCAGGGAGATGATACTTGCAGAGTGCCGGGCACACAGCGGATGTTCACGCTCATCACATGTTCTCCGGCATTGGGAGGGGACACATGGAGAGATGCTCAACATCACTCGTCATCAGGGAGCACAAACCAAAACCACAATGAGATACCACCTCACACCCGTCTGCATGGCTAACATCAAAAACACAATACGTGTTGATGAGGAGGTGGAGGAAAAGGACCCCCTTGCACTGTTGGTGGGAATGCAAACCTGCGCAGAAGACAGTATGGAGGTTCTTCAAAAAGTTAAAGATAGAATCACCCTATGATCCAGGAATTGGACTACTGGGTAATTACCAAAAAAATTAAAAAACAATAATTCAAGGGGATACATGTGTGGCTATGTTTATAGCAGCACAATCTATAATAGCCAAATTATGGAAGCAGCCCAAGTGTCCAATGAATGGATAAAGAAGATGTGGTGGGTGTATATATGTGTATATGTATGTGTATATATACATATATATTTGCATATATGTGTATATGTGTATACTGTAATATTACTCAGCCATAAAAAAAATGAGATCTGACCATTTTGCAATGACATTGATGGACCTAGAGAGTATGATGCTAAGCAAAATAAGTCAGAGAAAAACAAATACCATGTGATTTCACTCATATGTGGAATTTAAGAAACAAAACAAATGAGCAAAGGGGGAAAGGGGAGAAAGAGAAACAAACCAAGAAACAGACTCTTAACTATAGAGAACAAACTGATGGTTACAGGTGGGAGGGGGGATGCATTAAATAGGAGATGGGGATTAAGGACAGCACCTGTGATAAGGACTGGGTAAAGTATGGAAGCGATGAATCACCATATTGAACACCTGAACCTAAATGTAACACTGTTAACTACACTGAAATTAAAACACAATGAAATGAAATTTTTAAAAGGTGTTCTCTGGCATTGGAAAAGTGGCCGTGCTGAATAAATACATGGAAGGTGAAGGTGGTCCATGGCGAAAATTCTTTTTTTTTTTAATGTTTTATTTATTTCTAGGAGAGAGAGAGAGAGAGAGACAGCGTGAGCAGGGGAGGGTCAGAGAGAGAGGGAGTCACAGACTGAAACAGGCTCCAGGCTCTGAGCTGGCAGTCAGCACAGAGCCCAGCGCGGGGCTTGAACCCACGAACCGCAAGATCACGACCTAAGCGAAAGTCGGACGCTTAACCGACTAAGCCACCCAGGCACCCCCGAAAATTCTTTTGGAATTAAGGAAAACAAACATCTCCTGGGCATTAAACTGTGAAATGCAAATAATGGTCAGAGCAGAAATGAACAAAGGTATCCTGAATAGACACAATGGTTCTAAAACTAGCAAAACCTGATGTACTAGTTAACACATAGGTAGAGGTGGGAGATGGTGTACCCAGTGGAGAGCTGGGCACAGGGTAGAGAGCCGGGCAGTTCATGGAAGGGGAAACCCAAATGGCTACCACGCTCAGGAGGAGACACTCAGGCATGGTAGTGATCAGAGAAATGCCGACTGATCAAACAGCACAGTGAGAAACAGTGCAACACCCATCAGCCTGGCAACAATTAGGAACTTGGGTAAATGCCATTTGTGGGTGAAGATGTAAGGAAATGGAGATCCTTACCTTGGGGGCACGGTGGGAACCATATAGCCTTTCTGGAGGGCGATCAGGACCACTTGGTGGAATTAAGTCAGCATGCACTCTCTGATCCAGCAAACTGTCTCCCTGTCTGTGTCCCAGGGAAATCCCTCGAGGGGCAAGATCAGGGTTACTCACTGCAGTGTCATCTGCAGCAATGGGCAGCTGGAGGCAATCCTGGCTTCTATCACTAGGAAATAAATAAATGAAATGAGGAGAGGTACCACATAGCCATTAGAAGCAGCACTCGGGGGGTACATGGGTGGCTCAGTCAGTTGAGCGTCTGACTTCGGCCCAGGTCATGATCTCGGTTCATGGGTCCAAGCCCCGCATCAGGCTCTGTGCTGACAGCTAGCTCAGAGCCTGGAGCCTGCTTCAGATTCTGTGTCTCCCTCTCTCTCTGACCCCTCCCTGCTCATGCTGTCTCTCTCTCAGAAATAAATAATACATTAAAAAAAAGAAGAAGAAGCAGCACACAGGATCTGCACCGATTTCACAGTCCTGAGTACCGACGGAGAAGGAGAAGGCAGAGAAGAGCAAGTTCAAGGGCATGATTTTGTGCTGGCTCATCAGAAGTGCAGAAGTACCACTGCATATTGGGGTTTTGTTCCCATTCAAGGCTATGTATTGAGCACAAGGGAGTGGATGCCTTTTGGGGGAGAGGCGCGGAGTGGGGATCTGGGATGAAGTGGAAAGAAGCAGAAGTAAACCAAGAAATGGGCCTTGCAAGGACCAATGACCACAGTGTGCACAGAACTGAGACAGATGATCAGTCTTTGGTACACAAGATTCCTTTCCATGGATGTCTGGAAAAGACAAAGGCTTTCAGTGCAGGGATGGCTGTCCTGAGCACATGGGCCACATGTCGACCATGTCTCCCAGGGACAGGCAGGGCTGTGCTCTGTCTCAAGCCCGACTGAAGGGAAAGAGCAATGGACACCCAGATCTTCAGGAAAGAATGAAGAGCTTCAGGAAAGGTAAATAAATATCTGACTAAATGCAAATAACTCAGGTGTTTTGTTTCTTTCTTTCTTTTTTTAATTTTTTCCCTTTATAAACATTTAACTGTTTAAAAGCAGAACATGGTAAAAAAAAAAAAAAGGTATAACATGGTCTTGAGGAATTTAGGACATATTTCGATGCGTTACTTCTAACAACTATCACTTAAAGAATGAGGGTGGTTATAAGACCATAGCGTAGCCAGACTTCTACATGTTACATGCAGGGGTATATCATTAACTATAAAGGGACTGCTAAAAGTTAAGGATGTATATTGTAATCTCTAGGGCCATCACTGTACAAAATAATATAAGGGAAAATAACTAAACAGCTAATGGGAAATTAAAATTAAATGGAGTTCTAGAAAGTATTCAAATAATTTTAAAAGGCAGGAAAGGAGGGGATGAACAAAACTGCAAAGAGGTCAAGTAGAAAACAATAAATAAAATGACAGATAACATCCAGCTATACCCCAAATCACATTGTTAATGGACACTACAATTAAAAGACAGAAATTGTCAGAATGGATTTAAAAATTAGTCTGAACTCCAGCTATCTCAGAGCCTGGAGCCTGTTTCAGATTCTGTGTCTCCCTCTCTCTCTGACCCTCCCCTGTTCACACTGTCTCTCTCTCTCAGAAATAATTAAAAATATTTTTTAAAAAACTAGTCTGAACTCTATGCTGCCTGTAAGAGATACACTTTAAATATAAAGACACAGATGGATTCAAAGTAAGCGGATGGAAAAATATACCACGCAAACTGCAAGCACAGATGCCTGGGGTAACCGTATTAATGTCAGATCACGTATTCCCAAACAAAACTTTAAGCCCAGATATGAAGAAGGAGCCCTTGTAATGAGAAAAGCGATCAATGCAGTAGGAAGACATAATAATCATAATGTGTACGTATGCAGTAAGAGAGCTTGCAAACACATGAAACAGAGCCAGACAGAATTGAAGGGAGAAAAAAGACAACTTTACAATCATAATTGAGGGATTTAACGCCTTTCTCAGCAACCGATAGAATGCCTAGACAAAAATAGAACAGCAGACATACAAGATCAAAACAATACCATCCACCGCCTTGGCTTCACTGATATTTATTTACCCTGAACAACAGCAGACTGTATTCTTTTCAAGTGCTCATGGAAGGTCTCAGCCAGGATCCGTCCCATTCAGTTAAGGGCCGTGTGTGTGTGTGTGTGTGTGTGTGTGTGTGTGTGTGTTTGAAGCCAGCTCTATCAGTCGCTGAGCATATATACACATAATGAGGCTACAACTGGGAACCAGTGCATTTCATTTCCATTTGTTTCGGAGTCCTTCTGCTCACTGCAAAGGAACATTTTCTGTTCAAAATTTAACCAAACCTATTGTGGCTGAAGAAGCAGTGGCCAAGCAAATGTCAATTTACTTGAAGGATGCCTTGCTGACTGCCAATAAAATTAAGGCATAGATGCTCTAACTTCATAATTCAATCACTGGATTAACTGGCTTCATGTGGCATTATCTGTAAAATGCAGGTCTCTAGGTTTGGCCACTTTAATAGAATCACCAACTCGTCTGAGGACAGTGGCTGTAATTGAAGTCTGCCGAGGGGCCAGCTAGCTGTGAAGAGCAGTGTTGCCTTAGCTTTATGGCTTGATTTTCCACGCTCACTTGGACCAAGGGGGTGGCTACGCCATAGCTACCCAGGCCTCCCCGCATCCACCCTCCTCACCATCGGCTGGAGAGAGCCCCCAGTGCGGTCATGCCATCCCCTGGTCTAAAACCCTTCAGTGGTCTTGCACTTGGGATAATGTCAAATGTCTTCAACTCTGGCCCAAGGGACCCACCTCTCTAGCCTCAACCACTCCCTCCATTTTCATTTGCAATGCTGCCCTTGCCTCTAATCTGAAATCAAAACCCCTCATAATTTCCTAGGCTCTCACATGGATTCAGATGTCTTTGTGAGTCCCAAGGGTCCCAGCATGGCGGCTTGAGGAGACCCAGCCTGAAAGGCCCTCACCAGTCTCGGCCACACAGCCTCCATGCCTCTTGCGCCACTCTGCCCTGCCTTCCCTCTCTAGCCACAGTGGGCTCTTCTCAAGGTGGGTTCTCTGCCTCAGGGCCTTTGCACACTCTGCTCCTTCTGCCTGAGAAGCTCTTCCTCTTTGTCTGATTATCTTTCTCATTCCTAGTCTCCCATCTGTCCATACACCCTGTGCTCCTTCTCACCCCTGGGCCTTTGCCCAGGCCAGTTCTGCAGCCTAGAGGGTCTTCCCGTGTTCCCTCTTACCCAGTTAATGCCTCCTTAGCCTTTATGTCTCAGGTCAAGATACAAGTAAATTAAAAGTACATGGATAGACTTTTAACATAAGCCTCACCTCTCATTTTAAAGGATTCCATAGAATAACGTGGTATTCTTCTGTAACTAAAGACTTGAAGTGTTCCCTAGTGTTAAATAAAGTCTCTTCTTGCTTGATACTAAGTAAACTTTTGAAAGAAAAAAAAGTAAATGGATGGAAAAGTATTTCCGCTCAGGGAAGTCCTCTCGGACCCTTATGCGTATGACCCCCATGCTATATGGATAGGTCCCTAAATCCGTCATTCCTGCCACTTCTTATTATAATTCCAATTTCCCTGAGGCTGTGATTAGTGTCTGACTTTTGCATCCTCCTCCAAGCAAGCGGAGGTCAGGGCCTCTGATGTCTTGCTCACCACATCACCCCCACCTCCCGAGCCTCTCTGCCTGGCACAGAATAAGTATTCAGTGAAGGCTGTGGTTGACTCATGGTCCCCGATCACCTAAGCAGTAAGTGGCCATCTAAGGGTAACTAACTGAAATGCCCCCTGCCCTGACAGGTGTCTCCCCTCCTGCCCAGTATGTGCCACGCCCAGGCTGGCCCCTTGCCTTTGCAAAAGAGACCCCTCCCCTTACACTGTCACCTTCTTCTACCTATCAAAGCCCCGTCTCCTCCTACCTGGTTTGGCTTGAAAAGCCTTTTTCCCACCATGCCACTGACTCACCGGAAAGCCCATTCAGTTGATGATGCCACGAGGAACGGCTATCTCTGCTTGTTCAAGTATCGGGTCATTGACTCATTCATGCCCCCTCCCCTGTAGCCATCCTGGCCCCCTGATCCCGCAGCCTCTGTTCCTTCTTGACTCCGAGTCTTTGCTTAGGCAGATCCATCCAGGTCCTGCAAGGACCTTCCTGCCCTTGGGCGAGGGAGCCCAGCAAGAAGCAAAGATGTCATCACACTGGGAACATTTTTCCCATCAAAGCACGGCCATGGCACAGGCTTCCTCCAATTCCACGGAATCACTCTTTTTTTCCTCTTAACCCCCAATCTGCATCACCAGCTCCTGCCCCAGCAGACCCCTGACCTGCCTCCCCCGCGCCAGGTGCTGCCTCCAGGCCTTAGGAGCCCAGCTGATCTTCATAAACCACAGCTGCCAACGAGCCCTGCCCCAGCTCAAGAGCCTAAGGTAGCTCCCTGATACTCACACCTAAACCCTGGTGCCTAGTGCACTTAAGGGTCATCTGCAATCTCCCCACCCCCCCGCTCCCACCCGCTGCTCCAATCAGACCGGCCCCCTCCAAGCCCCAGCCACAGACGTTATTCACATTTTCCTCAACCCTCTTTCCAAATATTCTTGGCCCCAGAGCCTAGCTCAGGTCCTCTCTCCACAGGGCAGTCAAGCCTGGGGTAACTTCTGCCACCCTCCCTGGGCTTCTACTTCCGAGAAAGCGTGAAGCCCTGTCACTCTGCTCCCCACTAAAGCATTACCCAGAGTGCAGTGAGCCAATAGGTTCACAAACGTAATGAACCCAATACGTTCATCTGGGCTCGTTCTTTTTCTTCCCCCCCAACAGGATCATTAATTCCTTGACAGCAAAGAAAGTGCTCTTTCCCTCCTTTGTCTCCCCGAGGAAACTTGTGCAGAGCGACTCAGAGAGGGGACCACGGGACTAGCATTGGATGCCCCGTGAGGAGCATGGGCGGGGGGGGGGGGGGGGGGGGGGGGGGGGGGGGCAGACCCGATTCTGCCCCCGCAGATGAACCGGCTCGACGTGCATGGTCCGATGCAGCAGCCACTCGCCACGTGTGGCCTTGGGGGTGCTTGAAATGCAACCAGGCTTGAGAGGCGCTGTCAGTACTTACATTGTATTTTAATACACCCTGGATTGCAGAGACTTAGTACAAAAAATGTAAAGTATTGCATAATAACCTCTGTATTGTTTACATGCTGAAACGATACTATTCTACATACACTGGGTCAAATAAAATATATGATGAAAACTAATTTCACCTGTTGCTTCTTCTTTTCATGTGGCTGCTAGAAAGTTTTAAATTACCTGCATGGTTCAAGTTCGTGGCCTCCTCTGATTTCTTCTTGGCAGCACTGGGATAGGACGTTAGGGCTGGAAGGGGCCTTGGAGGTTACTGGGTCTCCAAAGGCTGCCCTTTCCACACAAGGAGACACGCAGAGAGGGACACAGCCTTGCCCGATGTCACACAGGTGTGAGGCCAGGGCAGTGGGGACCTTCATGGCTTGGGGGCAGCTAGTGTCTGACACGGAGGTGCCCACAGGTGGTCCTCAGCACTCGGTGGGGGGCGGGCAGAAACTCGGGACACAGCTCTGTGGGGGCCCGCCCCCCTCAGAGCCGTCTTTACCCACTTGCTATGCTGACCGCACGCCCAGACATCCGCAGGGCAGGAGATTGTAGTGGATAATCAATAGTCCAATAGGGCCGGCTGCAAAGACCCAAACCTAATTATTCTGTTCAGAAACTTGTCTGTAACTAAAAGGCATCTGAGAAATCACTGTCGCCATCTCTGTGGGAGGAGAGAAATCCAGTCATTACGTCCAATTGGATTTATATTGACTGTTGTCATATTGTAGAAGATGTTGTCTCCCCGTAAAATCAGCGGCAGCTGCTGCAGGGAAACACGTACGTGTACACACACACACACACACACACACACACACGAGAGCTTTCCCTTTCCCAGGAGGCTTTGGAGAAGGTTCTGGTCCCCTCTTTCTGCACAGGTGGCCTGAGTTGCTGCTACCTGCGTGACTTTCTGGGTCACATTTTTGACCTTCCAGATTTTGCAGCCCTAATTCCTCTGAGAGCAGGAAACGAATCCCTCTGAGATGGCAGCATGGAGAAGGTATCGTCTACCAGGCCAAGCATTTACCAAACCCCCTAAGTGGGAGAAAATGCTTCCGGATGAGAAAACTTTTGAAAATTAGTTAAGACGCTTGTATGTCAAGTCTCCTGTGTGACTTCAGAATTGCCATAGAAAGATCTGGAAACCTCCCGAGTGTCTGCACGTCATGGCCTATGACATAAGTGGTGGTTGCCTATGACATAGGTGGTGGTTGCCCGTACAGTGAAATAGCAAGTGACCACTTAAGAAAATCAGGTGGTCCAGCGTTTACCATAGAAAAATCTCCAAGAGATAACATTCTTCAGAGATTCAACCCCAGCTCCCAGGACAGCTGGCCTGTTACAATCCAATTTAGGAAAACACGCACAGTTATTAAAAAGGCTCTACGTGCATGTGGTGGTGCAAAGTGCCCTCGGATCACTGCTGGATGGCCTTGCCCAGCCCCTCAGGGTGTTGATGGTAATCAGTTCCAGGGACTAAAAGGGGGGGGGGAGGGGACTTGTAGGAAGATGAAGGTTTTTATTTTCCACTTGTGATTTTATGCCCTTCTACATTTTTGGAAGTGTTATTTACCACAGGCTTTCATTACTTCTCATATTTTTTAAAGTACATTTATTTATGTTGAGAGAGCGAGTGAGTGTGAGTGGGGAAGGGGCAGAGAGAGGGAGAGAGAGAATCCCAAGCAGGCGGTGCACTGTCGGCACAGAGCCCAAAGCAGGGCTCGAACTCACGAGCCATGAGATCATGACCTGAGCCGAAATTAAGAATCAGATGACTGAGCCACCCAAGCGCCCCTCTCATAGTGTTTTCCGATGAGGTGCACATACAGCAGAGAGCACGACACATGTTTCCAGTGTCAGGAACAGTGGTTCTGTGAAGCCCCGGGGCCAAGATGCAAAGCCCCAGGGCCGCAGCTGCCTCTCCTCCCTCACAGTCACCTCCCTTCCCCTAAAAGGAACAACCCTCCCAGCTTATTTGATTACATTTTCCTTGTTCTTCTTCTGGTTCCTTCTACACCCCTGCTGCTGACATCAGCCATATCACCTGTAACTGAAGTTCACTCGTGTCCGTTGCTGTGTAGTATCCCCTCGCGCGACCATATCACGCTTTCTTTGTGCATTCTGAGAGTGGACAGCAGGGCATCCCTGATTTGGGGCTGTCGGCGGCAATGCTGTAGTAGGGACGCGTGTCCCACACCCTGGTGCCCTGACGCACGCGTTTCTCCAGGGTCTGTGTGCGGCGGAAATCACTGGACCGTGGGATAGACACAGCTTCACCATTCCCAGGCAAGCCAAGTGCTTCCCCAAATAGTTGCATGAACACATACTGCTAATTTTGAAGGTTACTGAAGGTTTCAGAGGTCTTCCTCTGCACACGGCCCACTGGGCTCTCCTGCATTTCAGGAGAACCCCCAGGAAGGGCACGGGGTGCGGGGCAGGGCCCCGAGAATAAGTAGCACAAACAGGGCTCCAAGGCCCTCATCCAGGGCGTCCGTCGACACACATCGTGTTCTGAGACTGTGCAGTCCGGCCAGGCAGAGGGCGGAACCCAGATCGCCACGGGGCAGGTGCGCGGAGGGCGGGGCGGGCAGGGGGAGCCCGGAGGAGGGCGGGCCAGGAAGGCGGCCAGCCCAGGGAAGGTCCACCAGGAAAGGCAGGGATGCGAACCTGAGAAGGGCAGGTGCGGAAAGCCCTTGGCCCGCTCTCTTTCCAACACTCAGCAAGGGTCCTCACCCTATTTCAAATGAAAGCAGGGGATCTATCGGTCATCCGGCGAGGAAGCACCCTAAAGGCGGCCCAGCCGCTTCTGGGCATCCGTCTCTCTGCGTCCCGACAGCCTGAGGAATCTGCAGTCTCCTTAGCTGTCAGCATCACAGAACACTCCATCTGGAAAACGCCGTAGGGATTCCTTGGCCCGTGGTGCTCCTGGCCCGCCCCCCTTTTTAAATTTTTTTTTCAGTTATAGACTTCTTTCTTTAAACAGAATGGTATAGGGAAATGGAGCACCTAGAACAGAGCAAAGCAAACCCACTCGGGCCACAAGCTACCGCAGTCACAGTACATGACTGGGATCCTCGCCCAGGTTTCAGAGAGCACCATGTGAAAACCCCAAGGCCGAGGCGCCTGGGTGGCTTAGTCGGTTAAACGTCCGACTTTCGCTTGGGTCATGATCTCGCGGTTCGTGGGTTTGAGCCCCGCGTCGGGCTCTGTGCTGACAGCCAGCTCAGAGCCTGGAGCCTGTGACTCCCTCTCTCTCTGACCCTCCCCTGCTCACGCTGTCTCTCTCTCTCTCTCCTAGAAATAAATAAAACAATAAAAAAAAATTAAAAAAAAAAAAAGAAAATCCCAAGGCCGAGTCAGTCCCCCCTGGGGAAACTGAGGCATGGAGCAGCGATCTGGTCAGTCATGTACCACGCTGAATCCCCAGCACCTCCCTGCGCTCCAGCTCGTACTAGGTGCTCAGTAAGTATTGGCTGGGTGGTGACACACAGGAGACGCTGCCGGCCTCTGCTTGGTCATCTGTTTTACTACACAAGCGATTGCATTTTAAAGAGACTACAGGGGGCTGCAACCACAGAGAGGCCCCCTAATTGCCTGTGTTTTGAATTTATAGCCTTTGAAAGGGTTTTATTCTCTGATCTAAATGGCAAGAACAAAAGCAGAGCATGAAAGGGCCGAAGAGGATGAAAAGAAACCACAATGTGTATCCAAGATGGAGGTGCCCTTTGTTGTCAGGCATCCAGGCGACTCCGAAGTTCTCGTTCTTGGCTGAACAGACACGCATCCGTCACCATGGCAACAACCAAGCGCGCGCCTCCCAACCCTGGGCAGCCCACTGCCCGCCACACTGCCAGGCTGGCTTCCAGGGAGCTGGATCCGCGTCATGGGGGCTCCAGTGTGTGTGTGTGGGGGGGGGCTGAGGACCTGCTCAGCCTGGCCCCTCTGGTTCTTTGCAGGCAGGAGGGGAGGGGTTCTGGGTCAGCACCTCGATTAGACATATATGTACCTACTGTGTGCTTGTACTTCAGAAATGCTCTTCTTTAAAAAAAATGTTTTTTAATGTTTATTTATTTTTGAGAGAGAGAGCAAGAGAGAGAGAGAGAGAGAGCGTACAAGTGGGGAAGAGGCAGAGAGAGACAAAGGGACAGAAGATCCAAAGCGGACTCAGTGCCGACAGCAGAGTCCGCATGCGGGGCTTGAACATAACGAACCGGGAGATCATGACCCGAGCCCAAGTTGGACACTTAACCGACTGAGCCACCCAGGCGCCCCAGGAATGCTCTTCGTAAGGGCTAGACCTCTAGTGCCCAGCACACAGAACAAGGGCTCGTGACCGAGCAGATGGATGAACAGGCAAACCAGAGTCAGCAGGGTTACTAAAATCTAGAAACGAGGGACCTTGCCTGCAACTGGCTGCACCCAGATCTCTGGGACGTACAGTCAAGGTGGTGGCCCGGGGGGGAGGGGTGCGGGGGGTGCTTCTTAAGAGCTGCTAACGTGCCTCTCAAGTCAGAGTGGAGAAGAGGAAGGTCAAGTGAAGACAGCCTCCCAGGCTTCTGTCCTGAGCGCCAGAGGGCTAGGGCTGCCCCTCCCTGGACGGAAGAGCACAACCCGAGGGCAGGTTGGGGCCCCCCTGGGACACGGCGGGTTAAGCTGCTGGGGAAACAGACACGCAGTTCTGGGGAGGAGCCAGGACCAGGGATGGTCTTATGTCCACGAAAGGGGACGAGACCAAAGGCAGGGAGTGGAGCCGGGGAGAAATGAAATGAAGGGTCTCGGGCGTGAGCTCTGGGGCACAGGGGACAGCAAAGGCCATGAGAGAGAATGCCGAAGAGGGTGGTGCAGAGGAAGCCGAGAGAGAGTGACAAGCGCGGGCTGACCCCAGAGTACAAACGTGGGGGGCTGGGAAAGAGCGCCTCCCACCCCTCGCGCGGTGAGGTGTTAGCCCGACGCACTGCGTGGGGCCTGAGCCCCCAGGATTCCAATCACCCCCGTGTCAGCAGGGGGCTCATTGAGAGTGTCCTGCAAACTGATGCTAAATTCACCCTTCCCCCCAATCACAGGCAGCCAGGGGGTGCTGGCGGAGACTGGAATGTGCAGTTTTTGCCTCCTGCTCATAGTAATGGGGACACTTAGGATTTTTTTTAAGAGCCTGCAAAGACGGACACTGGGCTACAACACTCCCCAGGGATTATCTCGTTTTCTTGTTTGATCTTCAAGACAAACTTTTGAGGTAGGTCTGATCTTGATGTCAAACTGACAGGTGAAGAAAACCACCAAGATCCAAGGCTGGCCGCACAGCCTGTCGCCCTAGACAAAGGTCTTAACCGCTAAGCCACACTGCCACTTCCTGGCCAGCGTGGCGTGCAGGGGTGCTCCAGAGGGAGTTTCTGGGTGGCCATCTGGTTGCCTTCCTCGTCACCCTCTCTACAGTCACCTTCCTTCTGGCGTCTCTGGAAGGTGGGCAGCCTACCGCCTGGCAGAAATCAGGGCATGGATCTTGTTAATTTGTGACACCCCCGCACACAAAGGTTATTGTGCTGTGTGCACAGGCCGGTGTGGCGGCGGAGGGGGGATCTGGTACCCGGTGGAGACAGGGCTGGGCCTCTGTCAGGGGAGGATGTTGGAAAAGTCCGCAGGAGCCCGGCTTAAAGGGCTGTCCCTTTGGATGTCACTCCCTTCTCTTTAGTACCTCCTGGCTCAGGTGACAGGGAGTCTGGTATCCTGGAGGCTTATTCAACTTAAGCGGCCCTCTTCAAAGGAATACAAAAGTACCCCTTCAAAACTAAGTGTGAACTTGAATATTTGTTTAGAGTGAGAAAAAATAACAAGCTGCAATGCTGACAAATACAGAAACATGCAGCTGTGGGAACCCATTGTCAGAGCCTCTCTGGGCCCCAAGTAAGCCAAGGACCCTGAACTTGTTTCCTTACCTTCCATGCAAATCACCCGACCCTTCCTACACTGACCTTCATCAGAGTCGGTGGAAGTCTCTGGTCCTTTTATTCGAGCACTACCTTCTGGGACTTAGTGCAGCCCACCCAAGCTGGAGAAGGAGCAGGGTTAGGGAACATTCCAGTAGTTCTGAGCTGGGCCCACCCCAGTGGTTTGGCACAAGGCATTCAGGGGCAGAGGCTCAGACCCAAACACCAAGGTTTATCTGCTCTGTAGACTACTCACAGGGATTTATTCACACAACAGATGTGTGCTGAGTACCTACTACAAGCCAGCATTGCACTAGAGCCTGGCGTATATCGCCATGATGAGCCACACAGATAGAGCCAAAAAGGTTCAGAGAGCCTGGGACATATTAGTTGCTCATTAAATGTCAGGTTCCTTCCCTTCTTCCCATCTGCTGCTCACCCTCAGAAGCTGAGGCCCAGGTGAGAGAAATGCGTCCAGCAGCCCACAGACCAGTGTCCTAGGAGACCAGGCCACCCCTACTTCCCCCCATCGAAGCAGCAGCAGCTATTCTTGGTGACAAGGCAGGGCACTCAACTAGCCTTCGGACAGGTCTCGTGACTCCCACACCCTCGGTCCCCAGTGGCCCATCCAGAGACCCTTCCCAAGCCTCTGCCTGTCCCAGTGTGGCCGGCCCTGGCCCTGTCTGCCTAGGACAACAGCTCTCAACCCCACCAGACGAGAATTACCTGAATGTGGTGCTAGAAACAGAAAGCAAACCACAGCCCAATAACACAGCCCTTCCTGGCCAGCACTCACAGAGCCTCCCACCTGGTGGAGGCAGGCATCTGTGCATCGTGGAAGCTTCCGGGTGTCTCTCTCACAAGCTTCAGGCAGTCAGCCGAAGATTTGTTTTCCAGAGTGATTTGGAAATCACTCACATCAGCTTGGCAGCTTGGCAAATGTGATTTGAGGAGCTGGGGACAGCGGTCCTTGGCGGCCCCCACTCTGAGGTCATGGCCAGGACGGAAGTCCAAAGCGCCCTCTCTAGACAGCTGCTCGCAGGATGAGGGTCCAAGGTGCTGCCTCTCCAGATTTGGGGGGACGGGGGGACAGAGGTCTGAGGAGCCTCCTCCTTGGGGACCGCGGTGAGGACAGAAGTCCGAAGCATCTGCTCTCAGAGGGCCACGGCGGAAGACAGGACAGGGGCCCAAGGCTCCCCTTCGTGGGGGAACACCCCTGCAGACAGTATCTCCCGGAGACCTCTACCTCCCAGGTCTGGAGCCGCGCGCGCGCCACCTGCTGGCCTCAGAGCGCGGGGCCCGCGCGGTCTGGTGGCGCCACCTGCTGGCCGATCTGGGGAGCGCGGGCTGGCCGCCCGGCCGACTCAGGACAGCGGGGCCGACCAGGGACAGCCGCGCCGGCGGACACCGCGCTAGTGTCTGGGCCGGAGTGCTTCCTCCTTGGTTCTCTCCCGACCCCACCTGGCAGCACCGGCCCGGCCCGGTTGCCCCTCCACGGGCAGCGCTGGGTCTCGCAGCCCCTATGCTCCTTGGGGACTGGGCCTCCCAGAATGGCTCCTTCATCCTGACTTTCCTCCATGTCTTTGTCTGTGTCATCTTGAAAGAACTGCTTAACGTCCTAGAGCAGAACTTCATTTTCTTCTTCTGTTAAAAAAAAAAAAAAATGCAGGGGAGGAGGGCGGTGGGAGAGCCAGCCTAACAACACCCTGTGCTGGGCTGGGGGAGAGCTGGACAGGACCACCTCCCTCCTGCAGGGTCAGCGCCTCCCACCAAACGCTTTGGTCCAGGTTCCCCGGGGTGGGGGACAAGCTGTGATTTGGGCCAGAGATGTTCTGCCCCCTGAGTGGGGGATGCAGGAGGTGAGCACCAAGGTACCCCCTTCCCTCTCCCGTCCTGAAGCTTCTGGGCACCTGCCGGGGCCTCTAATTCCCCCGGGGCAGACTCTAGCCAAGACAAGACCCTGCAGCCCTCTCTGAGAGCTCAGTGCTGCTGGGGGTTTGATCATGAGCCCCCAGGGGAGGCCCAGCCGGCAGGGGAGCAGCCGCCCCTGATCATCAGGAGATGCCCTGAGTTTGGGGAGGACAGAGTGTAGGCTCTTTGGGGGTCAGGACCCATTCCAGTCTGCAGGAGGCCTTCCTGACCAGAGGGTCTACCCCCTTCAGTACCCTCTCCTCTATCCAGGAGACCCACGCCTTCCCCCACCTCTCTGTCCCCACCGACTATCAGGGAGGCTGTGAATACAGTAGCTAGAGGAGTGGTTTCCAACCTTGAGGATCAAACTCTCTGAGTCAAACATCAGGATCATCGGGAGGGCTTGTGAAAACGTCGCTGGGCTCACTGCCCAGGCTTTTGATCCAGGTCTTGGACGGAGTCGGAGAATCCGCATCTCTAACAAGCCCCCGGAGGATGCTGATGCAGGTGGTCCATGGAAAACCACTTAGACTCGGACCAGACCTGGGTGTGAAGCCTGCCTTCGCCACTTACTAGTGGGGAGTCCCGGAGCTAGTTTCTTGACCTCAGCTTCCTCACTTGTAACATGGAGACCATTCTCTCAACGCCGCAGGCAGCGTTAGGTAGACGGTGCACGTGAGGCCTCTGCTCGGGTCCTGGACGTGGTGGGTGTGCAGTAAGAGGCGGCTGGCCTCCTTGGCGTTTGTGTGTGCCTAAGACTTGTCCTTCGTTCCCCCATATGGGGCAGGCGCTGGGGGGATTACGAGGAAGAGCGATAATGACGGACTAGGCACGATCATTTAGCTGCGCAGACCTGAGTGGGGGGAGGGCCCAGCTGCGGTTCTCTAACAGAGGAAGGGATGACGGCAGGTGCACTGGGGGCCTGGGGGAGACCACAGGGATCACTCCCAGGATGCAGGGGTCACTACCCAGAGGAGAGGCCATGGGGGCTGAGCCTCAAAGGTAAATCTTCATCCATCTCGGAAGAGAGAAGGGCATTCCGGCCAAGAGCATGGCTAGCGCCGCGATGCTCAACTCTGACCACGCACCGGGGCCACCCCAAACCCAGCTGGCACCCTTGACCAATGACTGACTCCCTTGGAGAGCAGAGGGAGACACGTGAGGTCTTCGAAGCCCCTTGGGTTTCCAAGTATAGGCAAGGGTGAGAACCCCAAGCAAAGCCTTGGAGGAATGAATTCACATTCCTGCACAGGGATGAGGCAGTAACTAGCCCAAGGTGGCTGGAATGTGGGGTGCATACAGGCAAGGAATGAGGGGCACGAAGGCGGGCTGGGCCATTTCCCAGAACTGCTAGCGTGGCACCCACCAGCAAGTGAAATAAGCAAATGATCGTGATGTTTAATATGCATTATACATATCCCTGACAAACTGCATGTTTGCATTTGAACAACCTCAAGAAGGGAGTGGCTGGGAGACTGGATGCCACCTGTAATGACCTCCGTGTTTCCGAGGATGTACCTCATTCAACTTTGGGACCCTCTTTGAGGCTGGACAGCAGCAACCACTCAGTGAATGCTTGTAGAAGGGAATGAACCTTGAATAGCCCTTCATTCTGATCATGTGATCTCATTGGAGTGGCCAGTCCGGATTTCCCTTTGAGTTCAAGGGGTTTTGCTGCACCTGGGCCGCTGTGATTTCAGGGACATCAAGAAAGTCCATGAAAACCCTAGTCCCAGTGGCTGCTGCCTGAAATCCCACTTTTGGTGCTACTTATGTCTTTCAGTGGTTCTCGCTCACATCCCGTAAATTCCATTTCCTGAGGTGGGTCTTAATGAGCTGATGAGGGAGAAACCTAATAGTTGTGGGGAAGGGGAGGAAAGATCCAGAAAGGAAGATCCAAGACCCATCTGAGGGCTGGCCCTTGGCACTAGCCTGAACCTAAAGCAGACCAGAGAAGCTTCAAAAGATGGGTGCTTCCTTTCCTTTCTAACTGGACCTGGCACTTTGTGTTGGGTTTTGCAATTTTGTGCAATTTTGTGCTACCACTTACCCAGGGACTAATTTTTGTTAATCACAGGATTTCCACGGTTCTCTCAAAGAAGCTGTCAAGAAACTTTGATTCTCTCAAATCAGACATTTCTCACGACCAACCAGGGAGATGGGAAGACCCTCCCAGGGCTCCTTGCAAGTGCCAACTAGTTCATACGCCGACTTGTCACATCCTTTCCCCAGCCAGGGTCCCCAGGGGTCACTCCAAGACAAGGATTTGCGTGCAAGTGGCTCATTTGGGGGTGATCTCAAGGGGAATGGAGAAATGAGATGGAGATGAAGGAGGGGAAGTGCAGGGGGTGCTGATGAGCAACTGAGTCTCGATTCCACTGGGGAACTCGGGAAGACAGTATTGAGGATGACCAAGACTTTGCCCACAGGAGGGGCCAACAGTTGGGTGCCATCCATCCAACTTCTGATCATTGTTGACTGAGGGCTACTCCCAGAAGTGTTAATCCCTTGACACTTCTAGGCTGCCCTGTACATCCCTGTGCTTTACTGACAAGGGATAGTCCTCGGGAAAAGAAAGCTGGAGCACCAGAGCATCAGAGTGGAGCACCTACAGCATCTTCCCCCCAGACCAGCCCATTCGCACGGCAACTCAGTCAGGAACAGCACAGGAGACTATCCAGCCACTGAGTGCCAACCCTTCCCTCTATCAACGATTCACCCAAGTCAACATTTTCACATGCCTGCTCATTCAGGAGGTGCTGGTCACGGGCCACTCCAGTGGGAACACGGGTCTACACGGAATCTGGCAGTTGAACGATCCCAGGCCCCTGTGAACACAGGTGACAGTCACACTCCGTGGCACCAGTGTACCTTACATAGGCTGAGACTGGGCTGATCCTGCACACATTCCTGAAGTCATTCAAGAGAAGAGGCTGTTCAGACCAGCTCTGTGTCACCCAGGGTAGATTTTAATTTAGCTGAAAGTACAAATTGCAAAAACAAAGGTTAACTTTTTTCTTGTGTCTCAAGAGACATGTCAAGCTATGACATCCGTAAGGTGGTTTCATTTACAGAAGGGGGAGCTTTTGACAAGCGAAGACAGGGCAATGAACTAGGCTTTGAAGGACGGGAATAGTCTTTGTCTAACATCTTGATGTGAAAGGCATTGGGCACATTTTCTGCAGGACCTCAAGACCAAAATTGATCCTCATGCAGGATTTGTCTCCAAACCCCAAGGTCTCAGGTGACAGGCTGTAGGGCCACCAGTTCCAACCGCACTGCCCCTGAAAGATGAGGCGAGGAAAGCAGCCCAGCTGGCATCTGTCACACAAGAGATGGTGGAAATCTCACTTTATAACAGGATGGTCAAATGCCCCTCTCGCAAAGAACAGCATGAGATTTTTATAGATGTGAATCAGCCTGTTCTGCACCAACTTAAAAGCAATGCACACGATCTCCATCCCGATGATGATATAAATGGAGAAGAACAAGAAGAAGTGAGGGTGTTCCAAAAAGGTGTCCCCAAACCCAATGGTGGTCAGCGTGATGAAGCAGAAATAGAAGGCGTTCTCGAAGTCCAGCTTCTTCTCCCAGATGGGGAGGATGGCGGCCGCGCAGGAAATGTAGACGAAGATGAGGAGAGCGATGACCAGGAGGGGGACGTCCAGCTTCTCCACCTGCCGTCCCACCTCGTCCAGGTTGCTGATGACGGAGTACGAGAGCCTCCCTGACGTCAGCTCGGGGCACGAGTTGCTCCTCTCGACGGCCCGCGGGGGTGGTTGCAGCGTGCTCTGCTTCTCTCGAGCAAGAAGTCTCTCGAACAGATCTGTGTTGCTGCCTGGGGCTGAGGGACTCCTGCCGGGCTTGGGGTCCGGGAGCTCCTGGGGTTCTATGACGATCCTGGGGACAGCCCCGGCCGCGGGCCTCGTGGCGGAAAGAGGCCTGGCGGCAGACCTTCTGCAGAGCAGGCGGGAGCACCATGCGGGAAGGTGAGGCCGGACGAATGGGAGTTTTTGGAACCGATCGTAAGACGTGGCCAGGACGGTGGCCAGGATGTCACCCATGTCCGTGAGGACAAGGAACATCAAGGGGATGCCAAAGAGGGCGTAGAGCATGCACAGGTACTTGCCGAGCCTGGTGACAGGGTACATGTGGCCGTAACCTGAAAAAGAAGACAGAGCCTGGGATGGTTGTCTGCTCTTCCCCTTCCTCCCCAAACAAGCCGTGAAGAGACCTGCCATTTCTCCTCCTTGGTGTCATGGCTTACACAATGTGTTTGAAAATATCCATCTTAAAACATTCACCCAGGAGCTCCTAGGTCAAGCGGTCAAGTGTCCGACTTCGGCTCAGGTCATGATCTCCCCGTTTGTGGGTTCGAGCCCCGCGTCGGGCTGTGTGCTGACAGCTCAGAGCCTGGAGCCTGCTTCGGATTCTGGGTCTCCCTCTCTCTCTCTGCCTCTCCCCTGCTCGCGCTCTCTCTCTCTCTCTCTCAAAAATAAACAAACATTAAACATTTTTTAAAAAACATTCATCCGCCATCTGGCATTGGGCCCATTTTGGTGGGGAAAGCAGGAGGTGAAACTCAGCTACTCTTCAGGATAAGGAGCGACTCAGGTCTAGATATTTGACCCAAGAGTCCTTGGCAGGGGATGAACATGTCTGGGGGTGGGCTGATTGCTTTTCATTTTGCTGCGGCCATTTCTAAGCATGCACGTGACAAGATGAATGCAGGGGAGAGGCCACGGGTGGCTTTGCCATCACACCCACCACCTCCTGCATCCTCTGTGGAGGCACCTGTTTTTAAGAAGCCACCTTGTCCACCCTGGGATGTCTGGGCCTCTCGGTTTATTTCTTTCTATACAACAGGCTATTACTATGTGCCAACAGAGCGCAGCAGCATGCATAGTAGGAGAGAGAGAGGACGGAAGGAATAAAATACAGTTGCTGCCCTCAGGGCCATTGTGGTTTATTATTTTAGACAAACACGGTCACAGAGGCTGGTGAAGTCGGTAGGATCCCCACATCTAGAATCTTTCCAACCTGAGTGCAAATCTCGGCTCTGTTGTTTCTAGAAAGCTACTTGACTGCTCCCATTTTCAAGTTTCTTATCTGCAAAACAGGGATGGGCGTCTCTGCTTTGTGTACTGACTCGCTGGAAAGATTACACAAGACCAGTGCCTGGTCCATAGTGGGCAGCTGAGAAATGTCGGCGTCTCTGTCCTCAGGAGCTAATAATAATAGCCAGGAGCACTTACTGTGAGCTGGTATCAACCCACCTGCACAGGTAGGCGTGGTATTCACTATTCATGGGTGGGGAAACTGAAGCTTGGGGAAATGAAATAACTTGGTCAGGAGCATTCAGGGTAGAGTAGAGTTGGCAGTCCAATCCCCAGAACCATCGGGCTCCCACGCCAACATTCATTCCCACAGGGTCCGGAGCGCCCAAGGGGGTGGAACCTTCCAATCATTAAGAACCAGTCAGCCAAGCAAAGGGGGTGGGTGGGCTGAGGCTTCTGTGCTCTAGAGTCCTCTCCGTCCATCGCCCATCCCCCACCCTCCTATCTACAGACAGGCAGGAGCAGAGAGCCGACAAACCCCCACAGCACAGAGAGCTGGGTCTTCTGGAGTGAGCAAGTCAGTGACTTCAGCGAAATGAGGGAAAAGTTTTTGTATTTAATGCCTGTGTTTAATTTTTGATGTCATAAAGGATGATTAATACAGAAAAACCTAGGCCTATTATGTAAATTGATTTGGAGGCACTTCCTCCGCTGGCTCTGCCCCAGCCTCCTCCAGGGCTCCGGTTCCCTGTGGCGAACTCTGGCCTCAGGCTCTGCCTTCCAGGAGCACTCAGGCGTTCAGGTTGCCCTCCCTCACCAGGGTCCTGGGAGAAGGCTGTGGACCTCGGAGGGTCTCATTGATTGGCATCCATTCCAGAGCACTCCATGCCACACTGGGCTGATTCCACGAGGCACCATTTGGTAGGAGGGACAGTTCATTCTATGTGCATTCGTATCGTATGCAGATATTGAGTGCTTACTGCATACGCATACAGCGATGAGCAAAGTAGGTATGGTGTCCAACCTCTCTGAGCTTCTAGTTTAGTGGGAGGGGCAGATATGAATCAAATAACTACACTAGTGAGTATGCAGTAGCACATGGAGGTCAATAAGAGAATGTAAAAGAGCAGACTGCCCTATGAACGATGAAAACAAAGGCACCCGTCCTGGATTCGCACTTATTGAGCACCTACTCTATTCCAGGCACTTGTGGACGGGGCTGGGGGCTCAAGGAGAAACAGGCAGAGATCCTGCTCTCTAGGACTCCTGGCTGAGAGGGAAGCAAGGCCTTGGGCTTAGCTCTCCACCCTCAGCAGGATGTGGCGAGGACCCAACAGGTGTACGCACCACAGGGAGCAGGAACTGGGATCGCGCTGGCTAAACCTCCCGTCCAAAATCCGGGGCTGTTCCACGGGGCGGGGCTCGCTGAGAGAGTGACAGTTCCAACTGCCTCTGTTTCCCTTCCCTGCCCTCTCAAGGTCTCCAGCAGCTCCGGGCTTCCCCTCCAGGAGACGAGGTTGCAGAAGGGGCCTCGGCTCCTTGTCCCGGCTTCAGTGAAAGCCCAGAACCACTGAGGAGGTGGAGGTGGGGGTGGGGACCCAAGGGGGAGAGGAGGAACGGAGGGGGCCCTGGGGGAGATGACCCTCTGCCCAGTTTGCTGGGGCTGACGTGTTTCCCAGGACACACGACTTTCCAGCTACCACTGTGGTAGTCCCAGGCAAACATGGCTCCTCCCAGCCATGCGGAAAGGTGTGGGGAGAGTCTTTGGACAAGGGAAGCTGAGGGCGGAGGGCACCTGGAGCCTCTCCTGCAAGGTCAGGAGCTCAGAGAGGCCTGGCCACAGAGTCCTGGTGGGGCCCGGGCCCTGGGTGTCAGCAAAGACTCCTTTGCCAAAGCCAATCACGGGCCCCACAGAGCCATCAGTCCTTAGGGACGTTAGCAGCAGGCACAAAGGCCCACAGACGGGGACCAGCCTGTTTTCTAGCTGGTGGAGAAGCCCCCCAGTTCTGGTGCACCCCCAGGGGAGTCAGGGGAGGCTGCGAAGTAGAAACCCCTCAGCTCCCAGGACAGGGTCCCAGGGTCAGATCTGTTTTAAAGAAGAGGGCCTCACACTTCTTACAGGACTTACAGAGCAAAGTGCCTTTTAGAGTGAAAACTCCCTGAACAGCGAAATCCCTAATGCTGGCAACCACCACTATTACTGTATTTAAGGGACAAGGGACAAGGAGGTCAGGTGACCTGTCTGGAGTGGCACAGCCCAAAGCCGACAGTACACCCCTTACCTGAAGACCTGCCCCACGCACATGCCTAACCCAGTGTCCTCCGTGGCAAAGAAGAAGTTAGTGGATTTAAACGAAGTCTTGCGGCTATCTCTGGGTAGAATATGTTTAGAGTCCTAAAGATATGCCATCACCCAGAAAATGCATCAAGAAAGCAAATCTCAGAGCACATGGCCCCTGTGAAGGAAATGTATTAACCGTACCAATTACTGAATGCTGAGATGCATAACGGAAAATCCTATCATTTCTTATAATGCGTTCATATATTCCAGGATGGTCAGTCCACTCCACTTAGGCTGTGAGTATTTAATAGCCCATGCACTTTACTTTCTAATCCAAGGGGACTGACCCAATTGGGAATGACTGGGGCCTGGCCAACCTCACACCTGCCAAGTGTCCCTTCTTTAGCATCAAGGCCAGGTGCATTAAGAGTGGCCCAGAGATGTAGGGCAGGAAGCACTCCAAACATGGCTATTGATTACAGGCTGTGGAGAACCCCCCCCCCATATCCTCTTGCACTCATAATTACTGGACGGCTTGATGTCCTAATTGATTTGATAGTAGCATTGCCTTCTTGGGATTTAAACCAAGATAATGCGTTTCCATTAGATCCGTGGTTCACAGCCTGGACTCCCATTAGAAGCACCTGGAGCGCTCTGAAAAATACTGAGGCCCGGGTCTGTCCCTAGCAACTCTTACTTGATTGGCGTGGAGTCCGGGCTTGGGAGCTTATAAAAGATGGCCAGGGGGGCGCCTGGGTGGCTCAGTCGATTAAGCGTCCAACTTCAGCTCAGGTCATGATCTCACGGTTTCTGGGTTTGAGCCCCACGTCAGGCTCTCTGTGCTGGCAGCTAGCTCAGAGCCTGGAGCCTGCTTCGGATTCTGTGTCTGTCTCTCTCTGATCCTCCCCTGCTCATGCTGTCTCTCTCTCTCTCTCTCTCTCTCTCTCTCAGAAATTAAAAAGAAAAAAAAAAAAAAGACAGCCAGATAATTGCAGTGAGCAAGTCGGGGCTGAGAACCTTCACATCCAGCCCATGCTTTACAAACGTTAGCATGCATCAGAACCCCCTAGTAATTGCTATATTAGCAATCTGAACTAATACAGATTGCTGGACCCCATATCCATAGACTTGGGCTCAGTAGGGCTAGGATGGAGCCTGAGAATTAATTCTCATTTCTTTTTTTTTAAGTTTATTTATTTATTTTGAGAGAGAGAGAGAAAGAGAGAGAATCCCAAGCAGCCTCCACAATGTCAGTACAGAGCCTGCTGTGGGGCTCCATCCCATGATCTGTGAGCTCATAACCAGAGCCAAGATCAAGAGTCAGACGCTTAATCAACTGAGCCACCCAGGCACCCCTTAATTCTCATTTCGAACAAGTTCTCAGGTGATGCTCATGCCGCTGGTCTAGGGCCATACCTTGATAGCCACTGCATTACATCAGTTCTCGGGGGGGGGGGGGACAGTTTTGCCCTCCGAGGGACATCCGGCAATGTCTGGAGACATTTTTGGCTGCCGCGACTGGTGAAGACAGCAGGGAAAGAGGCGGAGGCCCCTGGTAGGTAGAGGCCAGGGATGCCGCTAGCCAAGCCCCCCAACAAAGAATCATCTAGTGCAAGATGCCAATAATGCCAAGGCTGAGGAGGGCTGCATTAGACCAAGTCCCTGAAGTTCCTGAGGAAAAGGAAAACAAACTGAACTCCCTTGGCATCTCCAGTATCTTCCTTCGAGGTCCCACTGCTCTGTGACCGGTGTTCCACTGAGCTGTGTTCCCTAAAAAGTCCAGCTGAGCCTCACTCCTGCTTTCCTGGTAGTGACGTCCCTCTCCATGTAGCTCACGGCTAAATGTCACAGCACCTGCCCCATAGGGTTGTCACGTCATGAAAATTAAATAAAATAATGCCTATAAAGCCTGTGAACACCACGCCCGGTGCCAGCAAATGCTCAGTGGTGCAGTTAATCTTCGTATTCTAACCCTAACCCTGCCTGGATAGGCAATTTAGGTGAAGGACCAGTTCTGAAAGAAGCCACATGGGGGCGCTCTTGGACACAAGAACGTGACCGTTCATAACGCACACACTGGTTTTTCCTCCCACAATATTCCTTTCTTTTTCCTGGAACGCCACTGCCCCCCCCCCCCCACACACACACCTGATTTAGGGAGAGATCTAATTGGTCTAAATCATTCCGGTAATGTAATCCCCTTGCCAGCACTGGCTCAGGGGTGGGAGATTTCTAGAAAGAGTTGCTGATGGTGGCAGCCAGCCCTTGTTCTGTCTATGAGATCCAACTCTGCCCAAATGGGAGTGGACATTGGTGGCATCTTGTGGCCTAGTGAGCAGGACGGAAGAGTATCTGATGCTCAGTGTCACAGCTGAGCTGCACATCGACCAGCCCCAGAGCCGTCCCCCACTGCACTTCCTGCGGGAACACGTATTCCCCCCGCAGTTTAAGCCAGTTGGGTTGGAATTTCCAGTAGTAGCAACTGACAAGATCCTGGCTGCCACTGACGTTTCTCCTCACGCTGATCTGAAAGGCAGGCCTGGGAGGAGTTACAGATAAGGCAACGAGGCTCAGAAGGGGCCCCTTGCTCCCTGGAGGTCACACAGCTGACCCCAGGTGGCCAGTGTCCGCCCCGCCCTGCCCCCACCCAAGGGTGAGGGAACCTTTGCATGATGACCCCTAGGGCTGGGGCCCTATGACCCTGTGGGCCCATCCCTCGCAGGGACTGGTATTCGCTTGAATGAAGTTGGGGCCTCGGTCCTCTTACTGGCCGAGGGGGTCAGGGGCAACTCAATGGGTTCCACTCCTGGTGGAGACACTGACCCAGGAGCTTCTGAGCGGTGGCTGAGGTCACCTCCCCCACCTCGGCTCCTGTGACCCCATTCCCAGCAGGGGAGACTCCCGCCAGCCCCGGGGAGGCCCCTCCTACCCGGCCTGCCCTGCTGCACCTTCGAGGACGGAAGCCAGGGGCCCTTAGTCGGGCGAGCATCCTCAGACGTGGGCCTGGGAACACGGTGCGCAAGGGCAAGAGCAGCCCTGTCTGTCCCCACAGCTCAGGAGGCCACTGTCTGTGCCATGTCCCCCTCTCTCCTGTCCACTCTCTGCGCTCAGGCCACAGTGGTCTTGTCCTCAAAGCACCTCAAAGCTCCAGAGTTTTGTCCGACTATTTCTTCTGCCTGGAAAGCTCTTGCCCTTCTTTGCCTGGTTCATCTCGGCATCATCTAGATCCTTCAGCTCCGTCACCCAGGAGCCCACACTTTGTGTGGCAGCCAAGAAGAGGGTCTGTGGCTTTGGGGGTCCACAGAGCCCCTCTTTAAGTGAGCAAGTGGTAACTGTGGAGGGCAGCTCTGCTCCTACAGCCTCCCCTCTACCTTGGACTCTGGAAAGGACTGGCCTGGGTCAATGCCTTGCACCGGGGAATCTTACCTTTGTTTGGGGGCTGAAGACACGCATGAAGCAAGTGCAGGGAAATGGGCAGAGGCCGGCTCCTTCCCGGCAAGGGCCTTCCTCCCAGCCACTGATAACCACCCAGCCAGACACGAGGGGTCTCTGAAAATCAGAGCTGCCCCTGCCTCCCAGGCACAGCCAGGCTCTCCCTGGGGCTGCCCGGGCAGGGGTGGGCAGGGGCAGGCAGGGACCCTGCAACACCCTACAGACTTGCAAGGCTGGCAGACTATTTTGGGGAAAGAGCACTGGACTTGGAGTCTCATGGCCTATTTGTGGGTAACAGCCCTACTCACTGCATGCCCTTGGCCTCTGACAGTAGCCCTCTGGGCTCAGACCCCTCCCCCCACCTGATTCATAAGCTACCTGACTCATAAACAGCTACCAAGTCTACCTGACTTACTTCGCTCAGCATAACACCCTCAAGGTCCATCCATGTTGCTACACAGGCCAGATTTCATTCTTTCTCATTGCCATGTAGTATTCCATGGTATAGATAAACCACATCTTCTTGATCCATTCGTCCGTTGATGGACACTTAGGCTCTTTCCATGATTTGGTTATTGTTGAAAGTGCTATGAACATTGGGGAACATGTGCCCTTATGCATCAGCACTCCTGTGTCCCTTGGGTAAATTTCTAGCAGTGCTTTTGCTGGGTCATAGGGGAGTTCTATTGTTAGTTTTTTGAGGTACCTCCACACTGTTTTCCAGAGGGGCTGCACCCGTTTACATTCCCACCAACAGTGTAGGAGGGTGCCTGTTTCTCCACATCCTCGCCAGCATCTAGAGTTCTCTGATTTGCTCATTTTAGCCACTCTGACCGGCGTGACTCTGTGAGCTTCAAAGGCCCGTCAGGGTAACTGTTAGTTCCTGTAACTGCCTGGCAGCTCCTCCCGCACCTCTCCATTGGTGCTCCCGGCCCTGCTCCGTCCTCCCTCTCCGCACCACGCACCCCCCCCCGACCCCCACGCTCCCCTCCATTCCCTCCATGCCGGTGACTCTGGCACCCACCTCCCTAACCCCACCCAGAGCCCGGGGCCCCAGAAGCACATTTCCAGCAGGGATGGGTGTCTCCACCTAGCAGCTCCACATGGGCCTTGACCTTGACCGGCCTGAATCATCACCTCCATCCTCAGGCCCAGCATCCTCACCACCCTCTCCCCAGAGGTCCTGCCCACCAGAGCTAGAGACTGTGCTGTCTTCCTCACCCTCCACGTACCCACCCCTGCAGACTATCCTGCAAAGTCCTCCTTCAATCCCCCCCTTCCCCGTCCTCATGACCACTGTCCCGGAGGAGGCCGCTGTCATCATCTCTCACCCAGGCTGCTGCAGGAGGCCCCGAATGGCCTTTCCATGCTGCCAGCCTTACTCTCTGCTCCACCTCCATGCTGCAGCCGGGGTGGTCTTTCTGGAATGCTGAGCCTTCATGTTCTTCCCTTGCTCAAAAGCCACTGGACACCCCCACTGCCCTCAGGATGAACCCAACCTCCTTAGCCTGGCGCACAGGGCCTTCCTGGAGACTGGCGCTTCCTTTCTCTCCGACATCTCTTCACCCCTATCAACCTCCTTACAGTGCCTGCCCTTCCTTTTGCTCCTGGGCCTTGGCCCATGCTGGCCCCTTGGCCTGGAGTGCCCTCTTCATGCCCACCTTGCCCCACGCTGTGGACTCCCGCTCTCCTTGTCTGACTCAGCAGGCCGCCATTCCCGCCAGGGAGGCTTTAAAATGCTCTTACCACTTAAGTGTCGCCTCTTGGACCACCCGCAAGCCTGGGGCAGGTACCCCTGCTCTGTGCTCCCACAGTACCCGGAAGGCCTCACGGGCTGACCGCGTTTGGTTGCCTGAGTTCTTCTGTCTTGCCCAGAAGCCTGGGCCGGCAGGTACCATTGGCAAGAGGTGTTTTGTACAAGGGCATTCGGCCAAAGAGCGAGAGGGGGCTGAGATGCAGCCTATGCCTGCCTTGCCCGTTGGGGCCCACACCCGGGCATGGAGCTGCACCCACCTGAAGCAAGGGCCCCCTTTCCGAATTCCCACCAACGCGCCTTAGGACCCCACATCGGTCCCGATCACTGTTGTAGCCCCCGAAGCATCCACCACCCCGAGCCAGGCACGGCGGCCACTCAGCAAAGGACACCCGGCACCGGGTAGGCATTTCACAACCATTTCTTGACCAAATGAATTGAACGTTCCAGCATCCTCATCAAGGGTCCCCAGCCTCCCGGTTCCCCCCCTCCCTCCCCCAGGTCTCTCGCCCAGGACTGCCCTTGCCCTTGGA
The DNA here is from genome assembly GCF_003009895.1 of Hyaena hyaena. Classification (NCBI taxonomy): domain Eukaryota; kingdom Metazoa; phylum Chordata; class Mammalia; order Carnivora; family Hyaenidae; genus Hyaena; species Hyaena hyaena. Next base: position 1,010,947 of record NW_024080755.1, on the reverse strand, counting down.
CTTACCCACAGTGCTGATGACTGTGCAGCAGAAAAAGAGCGAGCTCAGAAAGGACCAGTCCGCAAACGTGCTGAACCAGTGGGGTTTCACCTTCTGCAGCAGCTCTTCAAGATCCTGTTTCCTGCCTTCCTCAACTGGGACAAGAGACGACCAGAGTGAAGGAGAGGGTTTTGCTCAAGGCAGGTCCCGCCCAGGTGCAGGGGTCTTTCCTGGGGACCAGGATGCCCCTGCCCTGTGGCCTCATCGACACCAGAACTTGTCTCTGCTTTTGCACATCTCTGCATTTCGTGCCTATGGAGATTAAGGGGCCACAGACCCCATGGAAGAGGCCCTTCAGGGTTCCGGCCCAAGCTCAGCCATAGCGTTGCTGTGGCTTTCTGAACTTTCTGAGCTTCTGTGTCTTTCACTTGCAAAGAGGAATACTAACTTCCGCTCAGTCTCTCTCATGGGGTTCCTGATCATTGAAAGCAAAGTGGGTTTTATGAAATGTAAGCTGTTATATGGATGCAAACCATATCCACTCCCGGAGGTCATTAAGCCTGATGGAATTTGGTGCTCATACTGCAATCTATGGGCACCCGTCGCTTGAAGATTTCTGGGAAGGCTTGGCTTTCAAAACATCTGCCCCAAGGTCAACAGAGCGGGATTGGGGCCCTGGTTCTTCAGGGAGGTTCCCAAATAGTTCTGTTGGCCTTGGTGGCCAGTGGCTTTTGAGACCTCAGAAGCCATCTGGAGACTCTGGCACATGGCAGGAAGTCCCTATTCATTGAATGGGCACCAACCTAGGAGTCCAAACACTAGCACTCTAGACCCAGCTCTGACCCCGAGTAGCCTCTGTGGCTGTGGACAAGGTGCTTCATCCCAAGACTCAGTTTCCCCATCATGGAGGCAGCGTGGCAGTGAAAACTTGGGCTATAGAGTACAAATGCCTCAGGTAGGGTCCATGGCTCCACTCTCTGGTTTGTGACCTTGGAAAGTTGCTGAACTCCCAAACCCTCCACTTCCTAATCCATGAAAGGGGACATTCATACAACCCTCTAGGGCTGGCGTGAGGATTACGTGCGATGACGCATGAAACGTGTTTGGCCGGGTCTTGCACTTAGCTAGCACCAAGGGAGCACTTTAATCACCAAAAAAAACCAGTACAAAATGAGGTTGGAGGGGTGCCTGGCTGGCTCAGTCCATAGAGTGTGAGACTCTTGATCTCAGGGTCGTGAGTTTGAGCCCCACTGTGGGCACAGAGATGACTTAAAAAGACAGTAACAAAACCAAAATGGGGCTGGGCCAGCCCTGGGATCCTATAGTGTTTCCTGCATCAGGATCCACCCAGGACACTGTAAAAATAAGATTCCCAACCCAGCCCCAGAAATCCTGATTAAGTGGGTTTGAAGAAGAGCCTGGGAACATGTACTTCAGCAAGCTCCTTGGAGGATATGGCCAGGTGGCCAGGTATGGGAAGCTCTGAACTTGACACATGAGAGCCTGGATGGGATGGTTCAGAGTCCGGCGGTGGCGATGGCAGAGGGCATCTCCTGGGGCAGCTGAGTTGGCGGTGTCTGTCTGGTAGATGCAGACAGAAGGAGTGGAACCCTCCATGGAGGAGAGACACTGTGACCAGCATCTGGTCGGGCGGCCTCAGGCAGAAGAACCGGCTCCCAGAGCAGGTGGGGCCGCAGGAGGAGCCGTGAGCAGCCCAGCCGAGGACATGTCACACTAGGGAACATCCTGTTCTTGCCCTCACCTGTAGAGTCTGCTTTTCCTTTGTCTTTTATTTATTTACACTCTACATTTTTATTTTGCTCTGTTAAATACATAGTTGCAAGCTTTGGGTAACCGGGCTATGGAAGTAAGTGACTAAATACAGATGAAATACAAAAGAACATAAAGTGCTTTTCAGAGGCTTTATCTCATCTGCTTCCCACAGGGTCTCTGTGATTGGCAGGCTGAGACTGTGTGCCCCCTCTGTCCAGCACACTGAGACCCAGAGAGGGCAATGACTCTGCCTCAGATCACACAGCAGGTCGGGGAAGCAACCGGGACCCCAGGTTCTTCCCACAACCAATTCCCCTCCCCCGAGTCCAACCATAGAAAAGGCCATTGGAAACTGGAAATGTGAGGGAAAGGGGATAAGCCACTCCTCCCAGGGGTTCCAAGTCCGGTTTGATTGTTCTTGAATTCTAGTCCCTGTAAACTGAGCCACAGGGCCAGGCAGGCAGAGTTCAGAGGAGCAGCCTAGGAACCCCCAGCCCCAAATGCAGTCACCCATACCGCCCATCCAACCTCACCAAATCTCCCGCAATCCATCCTCCGAACCTGCGGTCTGGGTGGGGCTGGGAACGGGGGCAGAGGGAAGGGAGCTGGTCTTTCCAGAGCATCTAGTGGGTCCTCAGGGCTTTCCCTACATTCTCCACAGCAACCAACCCTGACAGGATGTTATTCTCCCTATTTTACGGAGGAGAAAACTGAGACTCAGAGAGAAGTCATTTGCCTAGGGTCCCCGCCCAAGAATGGGGAGGATACTGCGGAGGACTCCCAGACCACCCCCCTCCCCCTCCCCCAGCCTCCTGCAAGGCAGCCCCCTGCTCTCTGGGGGCC
>NW_024080755.1:975591-1008331 GCF_003009895.1 Hyaena hyaena | reverse complement strand
GGGGGCCCCCCCCCCCCCCCCCCCGCCTTGCCCAGACAAACCACCTACCTGTTCGGTTGCATTTCAAGATGCCACAGAGCTCTCCCAGGAATTCCTCAAACTCCGGGTCATTTGGGCCCAGGCCCTGGCCACCCTCGATGGCCGAGAAGAGGGCAGCACCCAGCAGCGCATAGGTCACCAGGGAGCAGAGGAAGCAGAGGCGAGGGAAAAGCTTCTCCAGGGCCTCCTGAAAGCACCTCCTGGTCTGGGGTGGCCCCGAAGCCTCCATCCTCCCAGGAGCGCCCGGAACAGGAGGAGCTGACGGACAGGCAGGAGCTGTGCCCAGATAATGGCCAGGCTCCAGCTCTCCAGCACTAAGTGGATGGTGCGTGTGCTTCCCCCAAGGACTGGGAAGCAGCCGGTACTCATCACGTTCAGTTACTTAGATGGCGCCCCCCCTGGCGCCCCAAATTGCTATTGATCCGCCAGCCTAGGAGCTGCCCTGCAGGGGCTTTGGGTAGACGCTGTGGTGGCTGCTTTGTGCTTTGGCCTTTCCCATCTGGAGGCTGCGATCTGACTTCCGGGTACCGAATCTGACTTTTGGGTTTTGGTCAAGGTTGTCTGTGACATCTGGTTTCTTGGACAGGTAGTAATAATGGTAATGAGTCTGGCTGGAGCTGTACGGTTTACAAAGGGCCTTTATCCTGCATGGATCTAATTATTGGTCATAATTCTGCGCTCCTCTGTAGCATACCCACCTTTGCTGTGGTCTCGAGGTGGACAGAGCAGAATTCCCTGCCCCTTAGTGTTGACGGAGGCCACGTGATTTGCTCTAACCAATCGGGTGGTTAGCAGACTTGACGTAAGCAGGGGCTTGAAAATAGGCTGGTGTAGCTGGACTTGCTCCCCTGGGCCCTGTCTCTGCCACGAGAGAAACATGCCCAGTGACAGACATGGAGATGTGTGCACATTCAACCCGTCTTCCTAAGCGGATTTTCTGTAAGGCGTCAAAGAACATGGCTCACGACAGCCTTGGCGATTCATTCTTTCAGAATGTGCTTCAGCTTCCCAGCCCTCTTCTCTGGGAAGCCCTGAGCCATGATTGAGGAAGATGGGGTGTAGCAGAGCTTACCCATGTCTGTCTGTCCCTGGGAGGACTCCTCCAACCTGCAATCTTTGTTCCAGAACTTCCCTTTGGTCTGCCAGAGATTTTTGTCAGCTCTGCATCATGATTTGAAGGCTTTCTCTGTCCCATCCTGTATCCCAGTAAGGACGTTGCAGCACTTACCCTATCTGTCTGCTTCACAGAAGACCCAACCTGTGGTAATTGGCACCAGTGTCTGAGAGAACAGGCTCTAAGATGGAGGCTTAGGACTGGGAATACCCAGCTGGTGAGGAGACGATGTGTAGACAGCTCTTGGCTCAAGGTGGCCATCCAGGTTTTAAACATCCACCAGTGGTGACCCAGGATGGTGAGCAGGTAGAAGGTGTTGACCAGTGCAACAATTCAGGCATTTAAAAACATACTGGAGGAATGATAAATGTGAGAACGAGTTTGGATGGTTTCATGAAGTTGAATTGGTCCACTGAAGGCAAACTTAGAAGAGGAAGGTTAGTAGGACAGAGTACACAGCCTCTGCTGCAATGGGTCTTAAGCCTGCAACTAATATTGATCATTTCCTTCCTTCACTACCCATTCTAAATTCCTCTTGACCTCTCCTAACTCTTCTATTCTGTCAATGTCTTGCCCAATGGCATGACCCAAATCCTCATTGGTGGGGGGTGGGGGGAATCCTGAGTCCATGGTAACCATATACTCTTCAGTTTGGAGTTGCTTGGGTTTGTCCATTCACAAATACAATTGGGTAAGAAATACCAAGAGGTACCCAAGTGAGTCACCTGAGTTATATTCCTGTTCCTTCCAGCCCCCGTGTGTGAAAGCAGCCCTACCTCCTTCCTCTGACCAGGTCAGTTGCCCTTGACAAGATGATCACCCCCTTTTCTTGCTTTCTGGCTCCTGGATATGAAGATTCCAGAATGCCCAGGCAGAAGCCAGAGGGTGTAGTTTAATGGACCCCTTACTAAGTTTCCTAGTGAATATGCACTGCCCCCAGGGGGATCAGGGGGCTTTGGAGATCAGGACCTCTAACCAAGCCTACAGAGCCCAGAGTTGGGAGATGAAAGATTATAAAGGCATGTGATCATGCAGTTCTCAGTTTGAAATGGAAAGCATCCCATTCTTAACTGCTTCTCTACTGCCCTGAAGAAGAGAAGATCCCCAAACCTAGAACAAGCCAATGACCCTGCATCCTTACCCTTACTCTGACATCTGTATCCAGCCTCCTAGATGAGGTCAAGTTTAAGAACTCATTGCCTAGCCCAAGATTTTCTTCTGTTTTCCTATAAAAGTTTTATATTTTTTAAGCTTATATTTGGGTCTGTGATCCATTTGAGTTAATTTTTGCCTGAGGTGTAACATTTAGGTCAGGGTTCATTTTTGTTTGTTTTTGGCCTATAGATATCCAATTGCTCCAGTGCCACTTATTGAAAAGTTTATCTTTACTCCACTGAATTGTTTTTTCACCTTTATGAAAAATCTGTTCAGCAAATTTGTGTAAATCTATTTCTGAGCTCTCTATTCTCTCCCACTGATCATGTAGTGGTCTATCTTTCCACTAATACTATATTATCTAATTACTATAGCTGTGTAATAGGCCTTAATATGAGGTATAGTGATTCCACCTACCTTATTCTTCTTTTTCAAGATTGTTTGAGCTATTTTAAGGCCTTTCTATAGAAGTTTTAAAATAATATTATCTCTATTTACATAAAACCTACCTAGGCTTTTGATAGGAACTGCATTAAACCCATAGACCAATGAGAGGACACTTAAGATCATTACTGTGTAAAGCTTTCCAGTCCATTAATATGGTATATCTCTCCTGGCCATTTCTTTTGAATAACACTTTCATATGCTCCCATCATTCTTTACTCAAGATAAGAATCAACATTTTAAGATAAGAATACAGAAGTCATTTGTTATTAAGTGCTCTTTACTATGCTCAGGGGCAGTGTTAAGAAATGAAAGTATTTGGGGTGCCTGGGTGGTTCAGTCGGTTAAGCATCTGACTTCAGCTCAGGTCATATTCTCACAGTTCATGAGTTTGAGCCCCATGTCGGGCTCTATGCTGACAGCTCAGAGTCTGGAGCTGCTTCAGATTCTGTGTCTCCCTCTCTCTATGCCCCTCCCCTGCTCATACTCTGTCTCTGTCTCTCTTCTGTCAAAAGTTAATAAACATAGAAAAAGAATCTGTTAGAAATGAAAGCATTAGATGATGGAGGTCAGAAAGTGTATTTCAATAATCCTTTAAGTCTTTTTTTGGAAGACATGTTGCAAGCATCTAGAATACTATAGAAAATAACATAACAAGTGCCTTTGTACCCATTATCCTTGATGCCATGAACTGTCTGGAGGGAGACCGGGAGCTGGATAGAGAAAGACCTTGTGATAAAACACAAACTGAAGACAGTTGAGCTTCAGCCCACTGGCCACATTATCTAGCTGTACATGACTCAATGTTATGGTTTTTATCAGTGTACGAGAGTCATTTGCCCCCATTTGGGCCAGTGGGATGGTGGTAGCAGGAATAGGTGAGAACCCACAACAGAAGGACTCCTCTGTGGATCCTCCTGTGGATAAAGTCAAGGCTCTGAGATCCAGTTACTTTTCCCTACCTCTGGGGTGATTGGGTTTCTTTAGTTTTTAGGAGAGAGGAATTTTCCTACTTCCTATACATTATCCAGCCCATATTCCTAGGGAGGAAGAGAGACAGGTCATCAAGAGACTTCTTGCTGAAGTCTAAATCCCTCCCCTAATGAGGTATCAGACGGACATCAGTCAACCAGCCAAATAAGCACTACCAGAAGGCCCACTAGAGTTTGGATGATTTGAGGCCAATAAAAGTCCCTATTATCCATGGAAAGAGATAGATACGTGGATTCATACATTTAACTACAGTAATGCATGAATTAGAAAGTGAGATGCAAACACTGTGTGGCTTATGGAGTCAGAAGAAAGAGAAATGCTATGAGTCCAAGCAGCCTAGGCCAGCCTCATGGAAGAGAAGCGTTCAAAATCTGTACAAGGAGAAGAATAACAGCCAGCTAAGAGCAGATCAATGGCAATAGGTCTGACTGAAGTAAAAATTTCTAGTTCTGGAGGTGGGGATGGGTGGAAATAGCCACAAGGGTCTTTGTTCCTCTAAATGAGTGATGTTGTTGCAGAGAACATGGGAACACAAGGCACAGGTAAAGCAAAATCAAACTTTAAGGCCACCTCTTGGTCTCCTGAGACCCAGTTGAGTACCTCACCTCAGGCAGGCACAGTGTACGCAGACAATGGAGGAGGGGGATGGTTTATTCGAGCAGCCAAGGAGTGTCACCAGGGCTGGCCTCCTCAGGTGCAGCAGCAGTAGCACCAGCCCATGTGAATTCTGGCACAGGCTTCCCCGGAGGAAGACGTGGCTGCCATACTGTCTCCTGATGAGTGTGTGTGTGTGTGTTTCTATATTTCTCTCTTGAGAGAGGGTAGGCATACAGGGCAGGGTGGGGGGCTTCTCAGTCACAAAGAATCCACCAATTCTTTTCAAAAGAATAGGGAGCCAATTATACTCCTACATTAAACATGGCGTTGGTTCCTAGAAGCAAATTGCTGTGTTATAATCAAGTTGCACAGCCCACTTTATGTTTACGACCTACAGTCTTGACCAGGGGAGAGTGTGGGAACTGAAGAAAAAGTCTTAGTACAAAAAGATTGGTAGAGAGAAGAGAGGTGGGGCGTGGGGTGTGCAAAACCAGCCTCCAAGACTTGCTTGCTTCATCCAGCCCACATTTGCACACTGGGTGGGCACATCTCAGATCTCAGGACCACAAATCTGTGGTCCAGAGAGCTTTGCCCCAGGCTTAGGGCCATTTGGCCTGCCAGCTATAGTAAGGCCTACGGGGAAGGGAGGATTCCTTCAAAGAGGCAAACCAGCAGACCAAAGAGAAAGACTGAACATTAGTGCTGTCACCAACCAAAACCCTGCCTAACCTGGCAATCACGTGTGTCCTGGTTGGGGTGAAGGCAAAGTTGCTTTGACAAGGGCACCCAAAACTATATACAGTGGTTAATAAAAGATGGAGGCTTGGGGCACCTGGGTGGCTCGGTCGGTTAAGTGTCAGACTTTGGCTCAGGTCATGATCTCTTAGTTCGTGAGTTTGAGCCAGGAGTCAGCCTCTGTGCTGACAGCTCAGAGCCTGGAGTCTGCTTCAGATTCTGTGTCTCCCCCTCTCTCTACCCCTCCCCTGCTCACACTCGGTCTCTCTCTCTCTCAAAAATAAATAAACATTAAAAATTTTTTAAATAAAAAATATGGAGGTTTATTGATCCCTGACATAGCACCCCAAAAGCAAGAGTTGCCTATAGTTGGGGCAGCCCTGCTCCATGCAGGCACTAAGTACCCAGCCCCAGGGTCTTTCCATATCGTTGCTCCACCATATCCTAGAGCAGCAGTTTTCAGAGTGTGGTCCCTAGACCAACAGCATGACCACCGTCTGGAGACTTCTTAGAAATGGAAGCCCTTGGGACCCACCCCAGATCTACAGGATTCGGAATTCTGGCCAGCAGTCTGACCAAGGCCCCCCAGGCGATTCTAAAGTATACTGAAGTCTGAGAAGCACTACCCTGGTACTACCCTAGGGAATGGTCCTCACCTGCACACTTAAAACTGGCCTCTTTGGCCCACCTCTGATCTAGCCAACAGAAGGGAAAGAGGAAGTCAGGGCAATCAATTTCTTTGGCGTCCATAAGGTGGAATTTGCACACATCACTTCTACTCACATTCAGTTGATAAGAACGTTGTCACAGCTACACCCAGCCATAAGGTCAGCTAGCAAATGTAACCTGGAGCAGGGAGCCATTGCCCAGGAAGCAGGGTGGAATTGATTGTGAGCATATAACTGACCACAACCCCTCCAAGGAAAGAGGGCATCCTGAGACCACAGCTGAAGACACCATCCTTGCAGACGTTGGGTTGGAGACTCACATCTCTGAGTCTTTGTCCAGGGCCCTCAAAAATCTCTCTGCAGGGAGGACTTCCTATAGTCTGCAAATAGTTATCCTGGTTAGTGGCAGGTAGAACGAAGAAAGCCAAAAGATTCAATACATAAGAAAGTACTTGGAAAACTCTAAAGTATGGTATAAATTCAGCAATGCCATTCATGTTTTTGCAGTGCTAGTTGTTTTTATCATTCTAAAATGTTGGGGTATGAAGTGCCCACACTTTCCTTCCTGCAAGCTCAGCACACAATAAAAAACCAACAGACACACTGAGGGGAAAATGTGACCATCTTCAAATGGGAAAAGAAACAAAAAGTAGACCCATAGATGGTCCCGATGAGGGAGTTACAGGACAAATAGTTTAACACAGATATAATATGTTAAAGAAAATAGAAGAGAAGGTTGACAAATGGATGAATGAAAATTTTTAACAGTATCTATAGGTTATAAAAGAATCAGAACGATAATCTAGTTTTATGATTAAAATAGATGAAATTGAAAACTTACTGGGTATCAAGAGAATGAGAAGACAAGCTGTAAACCAAGAAAAGTCTCTTCCAAAGATATATCTGATTAATGACTGCTATCCAAAACATACAAGGAAGTTTTAAAACTCAGTAAGAGCACCTCGTGTTGTGATACATAAAAGCATATAATCACATGTTGTACACCTTAAGCTTACACAATGTTATATATCAATTATATCTCAATAAAGCTGTTACCAAACCCTGAAATCAGATTTATGTGTCTAATGCACTGAAAGCCAATGCCTGAGACATCAGGTTTGAAGCTGATGGTAGATCTTTCTCAAAGCTCTACTCTCAGGAGCATAGCCCAACGAAAAGGCTGGACATCAGCCACAAACCTGCCTGGTCTCTGTTGAATCTAGGGATGGCTTACACGGGACTAGCAAGCCATGTGGGGGTTAGGGCAGAAACTAGTTGGTAACCTTTCAAGGGGAAGCTGGAAAGTTTTGAGATTTTGTACTTTGTTAGACATCTGGGCCCCATCGAGGGGTCCTGGTATGTTACATGTTGACCTCACCTCTGCAAAACAAGTCATTATCAGATATCCTCACTTTTCGGTTCCTGTGGCTAGTGCTGGAGGAAAAAAAAACAATTTTCAAGTTTAATAATTCTTGCAAGGCTGTGGCAGAATGTGCCTATGAGCAGCATGTGAGGTTATCATGGTGAAAAAGCCTGCCTAGCAAAGGTGAAAATGAATAAAGACGCACATGTCCACGTTCAGATCCCCACTCTTGCTTATCATTCTTCATTCACGGGGAATAGGGCAGTGACCATTCTTAGCTACTTCCTGCAGAAAAGGGACAAGGTTGGGTTTGAGGAACAAACCAGCTTTGCATCTTGTTAGAAATATTCTCTGATACTTGGCTTAACGTGTACATTTTGCATGACCAAAATATTCAGAAACCACATTTAATTATTACATAAGCCCAAATCTTAGTAGTCCCTGTAACAGTAGTCCATCAGGGAATCCAGAAAAAGGTTCCAGTATTTACTACGATTGATTTGTTTTCAGCATAATGGAGCCCTCTGGCTTAATTTATCATAAGTGGGAGGCACATATAAGAATCTGTCCTATACCTGAAATAAATTTTCATCAAAAGCCTTTGCTTTTGACATGATTTTTTCTTAGAAAACATCATAGATTAATAATTGTTTCCCCCTTCCTAGCTGGAGTTTAACTGTTCTGTTCTAGACCTTCGGTAAAACTCCTGCTCTCCATCTCATGAACCAGTCTTAGTCTTAAGAATAGGTCAGTTCAGGGGCGCCTGGGTGGTTCAGTCAGTTAAGCATCCAATTGTTAGTTTTTAGCTCAGGTCATGATCTAGAAGTTGTAGGATCGAGCCCTGTGTGTTGTGTGTTGGGCTCCTTGCTGAGAGCATGGAGCCTGCTTGGGATTCTCTCTCTCTCTCTCTCTCTCTCTCTCTTTCTCTCTCTCTCAAAATAAACATTTAAAAAATTAGGTCAGTTCAGTTAAACAGTTGTCTCATTTCAGAAGATGACCCTGCAAAGGGCTCAAAGGCAGACCTGTGTTGTACAAGCAACCAGATAATTAATAAAAGGCATTTTCATGAAAACAAAAGAAAAACACAGGTTAATGATTGGAGCAAATTCTAAATCTAGTATCTGAGTCTTGAGCACTGCCAGTGAGAAGATTTCTAGATGTCAGTCTCAAAGCAGATGGGGTGGGGACAGGCAGCAGCAAGCTGGTGGATTTTTCTGGATTGTAGTTCAAACATCCATAATGATCCCTTTGAGCAGCCTGCAGGGCAGCAGGCATGAAGACTTACTACATATGAGCTTTTGTAGCAATTTCTCCAAAAGGTATCTCAAGTTATCCAGCTTCAGTTTGCAGGGCTTTGGGGAAAGGGGCCGTTTGGGTTCTCAATGATTCCAAGTCAAGAAAATGGGACAAAATTAGGAACCTTGGTTTGGAAAGTCATGGCTGGACATTTGAGGAAACCAGAAGGCTTCAAGGAGCCATCCTGGTTTTATAGGCAAAGAAATATCCAAAGATAATTCATCAGAAATAGAATCTAACATCCATAAAGGTATGTTACTGAAACATATTTTTTGTAAAAACACCCTCATTTCTGCCAAAGATGGCCAAATTGGGATCAATTGGTTTGTAATGTCCAGTCCTGTTTTAACAACTTGGCCTAATCACTTATATAAATACACCAAGAACAGCAAGTGAGCATACGAGCTTTTTTAAAACCTGCCTCACTGGAACCTTTTATAAGGAATTTCAGATTAAAGTTTTATTTTTCCTTAAATAGTTTATTGTCAGGTTGGTTTCCATATAATACCCAGTGCTCAACCCAACTAGTGCACTTGTTTGGGAATTTCAAATTAAACTTTTAACAGCCTCTCAAGGCCAGGAGCTGAGGCAAGTGCCTGCTGTCAGATTCACCTGTAATACCTATCAGTCTGGGTGAACTCCCCTCTTCCCAGAATCCCCCCAAGTACCCTGAAGTTCCTGCGCCTGCCTGGAATTCTTTACTCACTTGGTAAGTCTGCTGGGAACTCTGGAAGCAAGAGATCAGGCCAACATTTCCAAGGGGCTCTATTGCCTCCATAAAGGCAAACTTAGTTCCTTAAAGCTGTCTGGTCAAATGTGAGTCTGCGCTTGTCTCTCTCAAATATGACATTCCAGTCAAAGCCTTGATAATACGACCAGTGTTTCCAATGGTCATATTACAAGGGAAACAGGCTCTGATGAATTTGTGTAAACAGCCATCTTGCCGAGAAAGACAGAATATTCACTGAGAGTTTCTAAATTCTGGATGGTTCAGGTAGGGAGAAAAGATAAATATTTACAATTGTTTATAAAGGGATATTTTACCACATTTCTGTAAGTTGTAGATCTCTTGAGAAAGAAAATTTCCTTAAATCTAGAAAATATCAGAGAACCAGCGATGTTTTAAAGAAGAGTCATAAAAATTATAATCATCTTCTTCTATTTAGTTCCCTGTTACTAATTCTTGTCCTGCTTGAATGCAGCTTCCCTATTAGGTCCAGAAATTCTTATTTTAGTTTTATGACCTTACAGATATGAGAACCCTGTTTGTCAAAAGCCCTTTCCACAAATCTTTGAAGCTGAAATATATTGGCAAGAGCATCAGAATAAAACAATAACTGTAAATGACAAAAGACTCAAAAATGGCCCCAGTTAAAGATCTGATGAGAGTTCATTTAATGCCTTGACAAAGAAATTTGGTTATTTCTGTGACACACAACACCTTAATAAGTAGAATTATAAGTGATGACATTATACTAGGAAAGATCAAAAGCTTAGGAATTTTATATAATTTCTAGAACAGTTATGCATTCACTCATACAATTTTTTTTTAATTTTTTTTTTAATGTTTTTTTTTTTTTTTATTTATTTCTAGGAGAGAGAGAGAGACAGCGTGAGCAGGGGAGGGTCAGAGAGAGAGGGAGTGACAGACTGAAACAGGCTCCAGGCTCTGAGCTGGCAGTCAGCACAGAGCCCGACGCGGGGCTCGAACCCACAAACCGCGAGATCATGACCCAAGCGAAAGTCGGACGCTTAACCGACTAAGCCACCCAGGCGCCCCGCATTCACTCATACAATTTATCCTAGAAAGGTTTATCATGATTTGTCTGACAATTTGTCTGTAATTTGACATATCAAATAAAGAAGCCTAATTAGTCATAGAGACTTTGTTTAGAATTTGAATTTGGGGAATGTTGTCAAAAATATCAGAAGGTTACAAAGTACATGCCTAAATAGGATCACACACAGATCATTACAAAACCATACTTATGGGAGCCTGGGTGGCTCAGTCGGTTGAGCGTCCAACTTCGGCTCAGGTCATGATCTTGCGGTTGGTGCGTTCAAGCCCCACGTTGGGCTCTGTGCTGACAGCTCAGAGCCTGGAGCCTGTTTCAGATTCTGTGTCTCCCTCTCTCTGCCCCTTCTCCATTCATGCTCGCTCTCTCTCAAAAAATAAATAAACATTAAAATTTTTTTAACCTAATACTTAATCATCTATATCGCCAAGGTGGTAACCAGAGATTCCAAATGCAAATACAGAGGGTTATACAATTGTTAGCAAAACTAACTCTTTTAGTGTTGACAAGACTCAAGTGCTTAAATAATCAAAGACCTGTTAAACACACAAAATCCAGAAGCCTTGTTTTTCTAGGCAGATATCTTTAAAGGAAAAGAAAAACTTTTGTTTACATTTTCTTATTATTGATGTTTCTTTATTTTTGAGAGAGAGAGAGAGAAAGAGAGAGAGAGAGCACAAGCAGGGGAGGGGCAGAGAGAGAGGGAGACACAGAATCCCAAGCCGGCTCCAGGCTCTGAGCTGTCAGCACAGAACCTGATGCGGGGCTCATACTCGAGAGATCATGACCCCAGCAGAAGTCTGACACTTAACCAACTGAGCCACCCAAGCACCCTACAATTTCTCATTATTAGACGGTGGAGGGGAGTCAGTAATGTATCCTCCAGACTAAGAAGGCATCTCAAGACTGAAAAACGAAGGAAGCCACTCCATAATGTTTACACAGTCTCCTTATTCAAGGCAGCTTACTGACAGGTGCAGGCGATCCAGGCTGTACACAGCTGTCCTCCACTCCCACACTCCACCCCAACCTGACCTTAATTCCTAGCTTTTATAGAGCGAGGCGCATGGTGGGGAGGTCGTCGGGTAGTTATCTAAAGTGGGGCCTTCTGTGTCAGAGAATCTCTGCTCGTTACTTGAAGTGGAGACTTCTGTGCAACACTTTAACGAAGATCAGAACAAGCCCTCCCCCCTTCAAGGCAGGGCAGACGTTAACCTCCATGGGGACTGGAGCACAGCCCTGAGGGAGGTCCTTGTGCGAGTGCAAACAAGATGGAGAGCCAAAGATGGAGCCATTGTTGTCAGCACCTCCACACTTAATCAGAGTAGACCGATAATCTAAGAACACTCTGTCATTTTACCAGAGAGAAACCAAATTTCAATTTTATACCAGTGCACTTTGATATTAAAACCCATAAGTTCTAGTAGTTTTAATCTAACTCATAAATTCTAAGTTGCTATTCAAACTCATAAATTCTAATAAATTCAAAAATAAATTCTCATGCATCCTGACCATGCATAAAGTTCTTTTCCAAAGATGTCCTTCTCATAAATCTTCTACAACCTTCTTTTTACATTCAGGTATCTCCCTAAGTTTTCCTTCTTTAAATAACCAGGCTTGGAGCATCTGGGTGGTTCAGTCAGTTGTGTGTCCAATTCTTGATTTTGGCTCAGGTCATGGTCCCAGGGTCATGGGATCAAGTCCCAAGTCAGGCTCTGCACTGATCATGGAGCCTGCTTAAGATTCTCTCTCTCTCTCTCTCTCTCTCTCTCTCTTTCTCTCCCCCTCTGCCACTCTCCCCTACTTGCTCTCTCTTTCTCTCCCTCTCTCCATTAATCAATCAATCAATTAATTAATTAAAAATAACCACTCTTATTTTAGGACAAAATTATTTGTTTTCAATAAACAAAAATGTTTCTCATCTCCTCAATACCCTTCTTAGCAAAAACACAAATCCTACTTTCCCTATATGCAGAGTTCATTTCCTTATCATCTCCAGCAGTCTTAATAACATTTATTAAAAATTTTTAATTCTTAGAAACTTCAGTGTCCAGTGAAAACTGAGTAGTCATCAACTGTGAAGTGTCTGTTATACCAGAATTCTTTAGACTGGCATATTTATGATTATATTTCACAATTTCTAGAAACACATGTTTTTTATAGCACAACTATTTTTTTTAATGTTTTATTTATTTCTAGCAGAGAGAGAGAGAGAGAGAGAGAGAGTGAGCAGGGGAGGGTCAGAGAGAGAGGGAGTCACAGACTGAAACAGGCTCCAGGCTCTGAGCTGGCAGTCAGCACAGAGCCCGACGCGGGGCTCAAACCCACGAACTGCGAGATCATGACCTAAGCGAAAGTCGGACGCTTAACCGACTAAGCCACCCAGGCGCCCCTAATAGCACAACTTTTTAAATAAAGCATAAAACATGTTTACTAACAGACCCAGGTATCTTTAGTTTCTCTGCAATAGGAAGCCAAAGCAGATAAACATGTTTAGTAATTATTGTCTCGGGACTTTATCTTATTTGCAAATGATCTAAATATTTAATGAATTTAACTTTACTCATCATTTAATGTGGCAAAACTTTAAAGTTCATCTGTTTATTCTTAACAAACATGTTTAGATTAGTCATGAAATATTTATGTCATTAGACAGCTACCCATTATTCTTTTTTTTAAAATGTTATTATTTATTTGTTTATTTTGAGAGAGAGAGAGAGCACACGTGAGCAGGGGAGATGGGTAAAGAGATGGGGAGAGAGAATCCCAAGCAGGCTCCATGCTCAGCACACAGCTTCATGTGGGGCTCAATCTCATGACCATGAGTTCACAGCCAGAGTTGATATCAAGAGTCAGATGCTCAACTGACTGAGCCACCCAGACACCCCAAAACAGCTACTCATCATTCTTAGGTTACATTTTTCATTGACAAATTCTGTAGCAGCATAACATGAGCTCATTTGACCTTTAGTAAACCTTAGTAGAATAGAAATTTTGCGTTTGATGCTGATAACTCTAAATACATGTCTATTTTAATTAAACCAACAACCTTGAATTTGCTTTAATACCTAATATTTTTCCATATCATGTGAACTTGAAAAACATTTGGGTTAGTTATTATCAGAGTTTTAGAATGCCCAATTTTTATAAGCGTTTGCCCTTAAACAATGAAGTAGAGCCCCTTTACAAATTAATTTTAGCCCCTTTACAAAATAATTTTACCATCCGAGGTAGAGAAAATATCTCATATTTATAACACACATAGACTTATACCCACAAACAAGATGCAAACAAAGCCTAGCCTTTGTTTTACTAATATTTGTAGAGAGGATATTAAAGGTCCAATTTCCGAATATCTCCCTTTTATGAAACAAATGTAATTACAAGATAGCATTATAATTTGTGGGTCCATTAATGGCTCAACTTTTCTCCAGAGTGTCACAAATGTTATGGCCAAGCAGTATTGCCAGAAAAGATCATCTTTTTCTCTTTCATAAGTTCATAACCTAAACCAGTTTTGGAATGTGAGCCCTAAGGTCTATGGTCCAGAATCAAATCAGCATTCCACATGGGACAAGCAAGACAAACAAACAACACACAAAGACAACAATTAAGTCCTTGTGGGAGGAAACATAATTGAATACGGGTAGTTATAGGACTTTTTCCATCTCTCAAACTATGAGGGTCCCATCAGAAAATTCCCCCAAAAGGATCAAAAGCAAATGAGAGGAACAGTCACTGGTTCTATACACCAGAAACTCGCCCTTCAACTGCAGAATCCCTCACCGGGGCCAAACAGAGGCTGTTCTACTCCCAACTGTGACTTGGTGCTGAATGCAGCCAATGCTGCTCAGGGAGCCTGCCAGGAGAACTCCCTTGACTCAATATGTGGTCCAAGTCACCCCACTGCTCAGGGTGGTCTGCCTCTAGCACAAAGCCTCCTGGCTGATTGCCAAACTGTTACAGAGCCCTGAAATAAGATGCCATGTGTGTGATTCATGGTAATCCAATCTCTGAGTCACTATGTTTGAAGCAGAGGAAGCTTTATTATCAGAAAGGTAGCCCAATGAGAAGGCAGGGTATTGGCCCCAAGTCTGCCTTGTCTTTGTGGAGCCTAGGGATCATTTACATGAGGTTAGCAAGGTATGTGGGCCTTAGGGCAGAAACTGGATGGGCCTTGAAAACGTTCAAGAGGAGGCTGAAAACTTTTGAGATTGTGCACTCTTTTGGACATCTGGGCCCTATTCAGTATGTTACATGTTGACCCTGTGTCTGTAAAACAGAGATTATCCAGTAGCCTCTCTCCTGGGTTCCCGTAGCTAGTACTGGGGGGCAAAAAAAAGGGCAAAGAATGAGGTAAGCAATTCTTGCAAGGCTGTGGAGGAATGTGCCTGTGAGCAGTGTGTGAGGGTATAATGGAGAAAAAGCTTACCAAAGGTTAACATGAATAAAGAAGCATATACCTGGGTTCAAAGCTGGGAAATAAAAGAAAATAAACTTTAAAATAATTATAAAAAAAAAAAAAAAGAAAAGTACAACCTGATTTAAAAATGGGCAAAAGATGTGAACAGACACTTCAAAGAATACACACTAGTGACAAATAGGCACATGAAAAGATGTTCAGGCTCGTATGTCATCAGGGAATTGCAACTTAAAACAATGAGATACCAGTATACACCCACTACAGTGGCCAAAATGTGGAACACTGACAACACCGATTCCTGGTGAGGATGTGGAACAACAAAAATTCTCACTCACTGCTGGTGGGAATGCAAAATGGGACAGCCACTTTGTAAGACAGCTTAATGGTTTCTTAAGAAACTAAACATGCTCTTAACACACAATCCAGTAATTGCACACACTCTTTGGTATTGACCCAAAGAAACTGAAAACTTATGTCTACATAAAAACCTGCATGTGGATGTTTATAGCAGCTTTATCCAGAACTTTCAAAACTTGAAAGCAACCATGATGTCTTTCAGTAAATGAATGGATAAGTAAACTGTGGTATATCCAAGATAATGGAATATTATTTGGTGAAATGATCTATCAAGCCAGGAGAACACATGGAAGAGCCTTAAATGAGCATTATTAAGTGAAAAAGCCAATCTGAAAGAGGTACATACTGAAAAATACCAATTATGACATTCTGGAAAAGGCAAAACAATAGCACTTTAAAAAGATCAATAGTCGCCAAGGGTTAGGAGGCAGGGAGGGACCAATAGGCAGAGCATAGACCATTTTTAGGGCAATGAAATTATTTTGCATGATACTATATTGGTGGACACATTATACATTTTTATATACATCATTATACATTTATCAAAATCCGTAGAATGTACAACACTAAGAGTGACCCCTAATGTAAACCATGGACTTTGGATGATAATGATGTATCAATGTAGGTTCATTGATTGTAATAAATGTACCACTCTGGTGGGGGATTTTGATAGTAGGGAAGGTTGTGTATGTATCTGGGAAGGGTGTGTATGGGCACCCTCTTTACTTTCTGCTCAGTTTTGCTATGCATCTAAAATTTACCTAAAAAATAGTCTGTTTGTTTACTGTACTGAATAGGCTTAACTAAAGACTTGGATACAACAGAAGATAGACTTCATGAACTCCAAGACAATCAATAGGCCCAGTCAAAATAGAATAACATGGATAAGACTTACCTTCCTACCAGATAAAAGAAAATTATATAAAATAATATTTTTAAAAAGCTGGACATCAGGGGCATCTGGGTGGCCCAGTCAGTTAGGCATCCAACTTCTGATTTTGTCTCAGGTCACAATCCCAGGGTCCTAGGATCAAACCCTGTATCAAGCTCCATGATGAGCAAAGATCTTAAGAGTCTCTCTCTCTCTCCCTCTGCCTTTCTCCCCCACTCGTGCTCTCTGTCTCTTAAATTAAAAAAACAATAAATAAATAAATACATAAACAAAAATAAAAAACTGGACATCAGACAATAAAGGATAGTGATCCACAAATAAAACAACAAATGAGAGAAATGAAAAATAAATAGCAACATGATAGGCTGAAACGTAACCATAACAATAATCACATTAAATTAAAACATCCCAATTACATGGCATAGATTGTCAGACTGGATAAAAAAGCAGAGCCTAACTAGGTGCTGCCTACAAGAAACCCACTTTAAACATAAAGATACAAATAGGTTAGGAGAATGGAGAAAAATATACCACATTAAACCTGGTCAGAAGAAAAGGCTGTGGTGGCTATATCAGATAAAGTAGATTTCAGAGCAAAGAACATCACCAGAGATAATGAAGGTCATTTTGTAATGAGAAATGAGTCAATTAATCAAAAAGACCTAATAATCTTAAGCGATTTGCTCCAAATAACAGAGCTTCAAAATACATGAAATAAAAACTGATAAAATCCAAGGAGAAATGAACAAATGCACAATTATAGTTGGAAATTTCAATACCCCTGTCTAAATAATTGATATGAGTAGGCAAAACATCAGCAAGAATATAGCCAACTTGAATGACACTATTGACCAAAATTGAATAAATGACATTTACAGAACATTCCTCTGCACAACTGCAGAATATACATTTGTTTCAAGTGCACAATGGAACATTTATAGAAATCGATCATATCCGAGGTCATAAGACACATCTCCATAAATATAAAGGGATCCAAGTCATACAAAGGATGTTCTTTGGGCATTGTGGAATTAAATAAAAAATCAGCAACAGAAAGATATCTGGAAATCCCCAAGTATTTAGAGCCTAAATAACACGCTTCTAAACAACCCATGAATCAAAGAAGTCACCAGGGAAACTAGAGAGCACTTTGAAGTGGGTGAAAATGAAAATACAACAGATCAGATTTAGCAGGATGTTGCTAAAGCATTGCGTAAGTGCTGAAGTGAGCAGGTATGGGTTTTAAGTACGGGAGTAAATCGTCAGGATTTTCATTTTTCAAAGATCAGGCTAAGATTCTGTGCCTCCCTCTCTCTCTGACCCTCCCCTGCTCACGCCGTCTCTCTCTCTCTCTCTCTCTCAGAAATGAAACATTAAAAAAATTTTTTTAAAAAGATCAGTCTGGCAACCAAATTAGAAGGACAAAAAAAGAGAAAGTAGAGAATAGGATATTACATCAACCAAGTAATTCACCAATATTTATCGACTACCTGCTCTGTGCAAAGCCTGAAGGTGATAAGGTGGTAGCAGGGAACAGATCCCTGCCCTGACTCTTACATTTTAGTGATGGGAGAGAGAGAAATACAAGGATAAATCAGATGCTGTCCAGCACTAATGGACAGTGACTGGTTGGGGGGGGGGGGGACGGAAATAGAGGTGCAAAGGCAGCTTTAGTGAGGCTGGTCTGGGAAAGGCATCTCCTCAGAGGTGACATTTGGGTGGACCCACCACTGATGAGAAGGAAGTAACTGTGCAAAGATCCAGTACAAGAGCTTTTGAAGCAGACAGAATGGTAAACGAGATGGGAATGAGTTTGGCGTGCCTGAGGCAGAGGAAAATGTGCACGTAGCTGGAGCACTGTGACAAGGTGACAAATGGAGAAGAATGAACACGGAATAGCAGACACGGGATCATCAGGTAGCCTGGCCATGAGATGTGTTCCAGGTACAACTTGGAAACCTTTGGAGAGTTTTGACATTGGGGGTGATGGGGTTGGTTTACTCTTTGGAAAGATCCCTCTTGCTTGCTGGAGGAGCCAAGAGGTACTGGAGCCAGGGAAAGGGTCACAGAAAGGAAGTATTGAGAAGTCATCAGAATCCAGATATATTTTGGAGGTAGACAAGAGTTGCCAAAGGATAAATGGTAGAAAAGAAGGCTTGAAGAGAAATAATGTGAGGTCTAAGAGAGCAAACAGGAAGTCCAAATGGACGAAGACTTATACTAGGTTAATGGTGACAGGAATGGAAATGGATGGACTTAAGGCTCTGTATGCCATTGACTCTAAGATCCTCATTCTTTTTCACACTTATACTTCTCTGAAATCAAGGTGTATTCTTCAATAGTATCTTTCAATTACTATCTTCCATGAAACAATTATGAGGTCATTGTGTGGTGAAAACATTCCACTGACACTTTTTGCTAAGACTGAAAAAGTACCAATAGCCACGCATCTCAGATTTGATAAAATGTGGATATCATACTATGTGGATACATTTGCAGGCATGATGGATAGGACTTGATGATGGATTGAATGAAGGGAGCAAGGAAGAGGAAGATCTCAAGTCACAATTCAGGAGATGGAGGTCCTCATTTTGAGATGGAAGAGTAGCAGTTCTTGAAAGAAAACACTCGACATCTCAGTTTTGTTCAAAGTAAGTTTGGGGTTCCTGGAAGTCAGTCAAGTGAGGATGTCAGGAGGCACTTGGGCATTTAGTTTGGAGGTCGAAGAGAGAAGGAGGCTGGAGATCTGTAGTTAGGTGGATGGTACGTGATGACAGTACGTGAGGATGTCAAGGACCGAACAAGACTTCCTAGTATTTACAGAGTGAGCAGACAAGATGGTCCAGAAACCCACAGAAGCCACTGAGGTAGGGCAGCCAGAACAGTCGGTGGGAAATCACAGAGAAGCCATCTCTGAAGCCGGAGGACAACGCAGAGTAGTCAACCCAGTCAAATGCTGCTTATACGTCAAGTAAGATGCCACGACAGGTATCAGTACAGAGAAAAATCTGCAGGATTATACACCGCACCGTTACCACAGATCGTCACTGACAGCGGGGATGCAAAGGGCTCTTACTCTTTTTTAACTTTCACTTTCAAATGTTACCTATTTCTGTGCTGTATTAGTTACTTAAAGGGAAAAACCAAGAAAGCAGGTTTGTAAAATCCTACTTATCTTGTGCCCGTGATGCGTCCATGTTTGATGTATGTTAGTTAACCTCCCCGCCTGAGTTTTTCCATTCTGAAAGAAGTCTTCCAAAGAGACAAAGCCCTCAGAATGGATTTTAGAGAGAGAAGGAATGTTTGATATCTCAGCCAACAGGTAGAGAAGATCTTTTTGAACTGAGGCTAGGCCCTGAGTTCACACCGCAGAAGTGGCCTCGGTCACGCCACTGAGGAGCAACGCCAAGCCCACTCACTCACTCGTCGGACCCCACAGAAGAAGCTGAAGAGGAAAGTCGGAGTTGCATGGGAATCTCCACACAACTTGGATTCACTCTTCCCTGAGATCAGAATTTGGAATAGTTAATGCCCAGCCGCTCAGAAGGTGAGAAAAGGTCCAAATGCTGAAAAGGATGAACACCCTGTCGTTCACTTCTGAGAATGTTCCTGGAGATGAATAATTTATGCCACTTAGCGATTCCCTTCTCTGAAGAGGACTGGGTTAAAGGAGCCTGAAGCTTTCCACCGAGCGTGAGCCCAGATTCCCCAGAGGAGCCCCCGGTGGGCATGACCCCTGCTGCCCAGAACCGGAATGTGAGGCTCTCTACCAACAAACGTGCCACGGTGCGAACACACTTGCATCAAGATCGTGAGTTTTTGCGACAATGTAAGTATGACATAGAGAAAGTAAATTAAGTGCTTCATAGGACCCCAACCCCTTACAAAGAGGGAACCAGTCTCCTTGGGGAGAATGGGGAAAACGACTGCTTCCAGCCTGTCAGACTCTGGAACACCCACACCCTCAGCCATGTGACTTTGCACTGCCTTCCAATAGACCCAGCAAGCGTTACGTTCCCCTCTCCATTAAAGTTGGGCTTGGTCCTGTGATTTGGGCCAGTGAAATGGTGGCTAATGTGATGCCAGGAGAGGTTTGTTAATGTGCTTGCACAGATTAGTTTGGCCTCCTTGGGCTTCCATCACGCATCTGAGAAAGAGCTTTCTCGGGGAGCTGTTCATCCCAGACGTGTGGAGTGGACCAGAAACCCCCTCCCCGCACCCCCAAGCAATGCCGTGACAGCCATCTCACAGACTGAGGCAGATCCTGGATAATGAGCAAGGAGGTGCCCATTTTGGATCATGTCATTTAGAATGACCCATCATTCTAAAGATTCAGTTCATCAAAAAAGTTAAACAGAATTTCTATATGCCCCAGAAATATCCTCAAAGGAATTGAAGACAAGGTCTCAAAAAAATCCTGTTTGCTCTTAGAAGCACTATTCACAATAATCAAAATGTGGAAACAACCCAAATGCCCATCGATGGCTGAGTAGATAAACAAAATGTAACATATGTGTAATGGAATATTACTGAGCCGTAAGAAGGAATGAGGTGCTGGTACACGCTACAACATGTGTGAACCTCAAAAACTTTATGGTAAGTGAACGAAGGCAGACACAAAATGACAAATACTGTATGATTCCATCCCTATGAAATATCTAGAATAAGTAAATTCATCAAGACAGAAAGCATCTTGGTGGTTTCCGGGTGCTGGAGGGAATGTGGAAGGAAGACTAAGCCATATGGGTACAGGAGGTTTCTCTTAGGATTATCAAAGTGTGTTGGAGCTAGATGGTTACATAAAGTCCTCCAGGAAGCACTCTGAGCAGGAGAACCCCCTGCTAGATGCTGGAGGGAAGGAGGCATTGTCCATGGGTAATTAAGATACCATCATTGATATACTAAATGCCACTGAATTGTTCATTTTAAAATGGTTGAGGGGTGCCTGGGTGGCTCAGTCAGTTTAGCGCCTGACTTCAGCTCAGGTCATGGTCTCATGGTTCGTGAGTTTGAGCTCCTCATTGGGCTCTGTGCCATTAGGGCAGAGAAAGCTTCAGATTCTCTCTGCCCCCCTCTCTGCCCCTCCCCTGCTCGTACGCACTCTTCCTCTCTCAAAAATAAACAAACATTAAAAAATAATAACAAAATAAAATAAAATTGTTGGTTTTACGTTACATAGCTCTTACCCCAATGAAAACAAAAAAAAAAAAAAAAGAAAGAAATGTTCATACAGATAGATGTTTAATACCCACAAGAGCTATCTGGTCTTAGCGTCATTTCCCCTTATAATGAATCCACTCTGACTTAGGAGCATATCAGTTTTCAGAAACTTGAAAATGTTAATCTGTGAGTCCATTTAAAATGGATTTTGGTTATCTGGCTGTAAATCCATTTAAAGACTGCCTCTAAATGACTGTTTTGAGGTAAGGGAAAGGCGTTAGGGACGTAAACAACTAAGCATCGGATCTAGTTATAGGCGTGTGTTTCTTCCAGGCAGGAGTAAAGCATTGGGGGACATTCATTACCCAACATTCACTTATCCCTTCTTAAAACCAAGTTTATAAAGTCTCATAAACTGTCAATATCTAATCACTACGCTACAAAATGTGATTCTCTGCCACAAGGGGGCAGTAGCGTCCAGGCAATGCACCGGTGAAGGAGGAAATTAGAAATCCTGAGTTGCCAGTTCTTGTTTTCATCATCAGAAGTGGTAGCAAATACCCACGGGCCACTGAATGCATCATCAGCCATTTAAATATATATGTATATTGGAGAGAATATTGTATCTGGAAAAGAATCTTTGGAAAATGTGTTCAGCGAGGTTATTACACAAACACAAATACTGTATTCAGAGAAGTTCGGTGACCAGCCCAGAACCACAGAGCTGGGCCTGAAACTGGGTCTAGTGTTTACTTGTCTGATGCTCTTGGTGCCACAGCTTTATTCTCTCTGGAGCTTTTCTCAAGCTTTCAGTGCAATATCTGCATATTGACATGGGCACTTCTCATAGTTATTCCTGGGGAAGATGTCCCTGCGAAGCCCACTGTTGTCCCTGCGAAGCCCACTGTTACCCCCCTACCCCCACCCATCTCCCAAGCCTCAAGCATTAGCAGAAAAGCCCAGCACTTAGAATCAGAGCTGGCAGTCCAAGAGCCGTGACTGGAGAGAAGCATCCACGTGGGGATGACAGGCTGTCAAAACCGCCACCATCTGTCAAGACCTATGAGAAGGCACACAGCATGGGGTCGGCGGAGCAGCTGATGTGGTCGGTCACCCAGCACCAGACTCAGAGCCTCAGAAATGCACTGCAGTTGAGCTTGTGACCTGCTGGGGCCCAGAGCTCCTCCAGAAAGCACGGCAGGCAGTAGGGTCCCCTGCTAGATGCTATGGAGGGGGAGGCATCCTCCAAAGACTATGCAGATGCCATCTTGGTGCTAGAGATGCTGCCAGGCTGGTGCGGAAGCTGGCGCCCATCTAAGAAAGGTTGGGCTAGCCGGTCAAGCACCTGAAGTGGCGGCACAGAGCAGATTTCCAAAGCCTCTGCACAAATCACTCATCCTAGGACACACGTGCCCAGCAGTGGGGTGGGACACCCTCAGGGACCCCAATTCCTAGGAATCCAAACTGCAGCCACCTTGCAGGGGGGCCACAGGCCCTGTGCTCCGTCACTGAGAGGGTAGAGATCTGTTCTCCCTCGGCTTCTTACTGAAGGAGTCCCCTGGAGACTTCTGTGTCACTAATGCCCTGCAAATCCCAGAGGGCTGGAGTATTTGGGCCAGTTGTCACCAGAGGGGGCTCTAAGCACAAGTCTGGATTTTGCTTCCTTGGAGATTATGAAGGAAGCGGGCAGGAAAATGATCCAAAGATCAGTTCAAAACCCCGGGACACTTCAATTTCACTCCTATCTTGTGAAAAGTACACACGCTAGATTGATGCTGGCTCTGCAGGGTTCCAGAATAGTGGTCATGCATCATGCGTTTCCCATACATATTCCGGACCCAGCCCTGCCTCCCACCCTTCCTCCGAGGTGGAATCCCACGTTCTCCCTGCCGGACGCACAGCCTCCCGAACTCCCCTTCCAGCCAGAACTAAACCCGGACTCTGTCCCCAGCGGTTCCAGAAGGGCCTGCCCCACCCCTCAGGCTCCTTGCTCTTTTCCACACTGCCCTGTGGACATGTGGTAGCACAGATGTGACCCGCTGAAATAGACGCGGACATTACTTCCGGCCACTGGATTCCACGCGCCCCTTGGCAGCGCACCTCATCTCAGCCTGGATGGCGATGCAGCCGTTGGGGTGCTCCTGCTGGATGGAGCGCTGACGTTTTCCAGGGCAAAGGTGCCGCACCGTACCTAAGAGCATGACGGAGCCCACCTCAGATGGCTTGTGCATTAGAACAGGTGGAATTCTCAGTGCTTCCTCCTCATTACCGTGCCAGGGTGTCACAATCGCTTTTTCCCTCTTCTCAGGATTATTTTGCTCCTGCAGAATTTCCCTATTTTTTAATGCATTTGGAGACAGAGCTGTAAAGAGGGCTCTCCTTTGGTTTTCATGCAGAACTCAAGAGGCAACCTGCTGGTGGGACCGGAGCAGAGCGAATGGCTCCCGACTTCCAGGTTTCGGAGTTCAGCACGAATCACTGTTGTGGGCCACGGACTTGAAGGAGGCCAGCAGGCCAGCGGGAAAGTGGGCTTGGCAGCCTGGCCTCAGGGGACATCAGAGGAGTTTGTGACCACTCAGTAATGGCAGCTGCTCCTGGAGAAGTCTGGAAAAGCTACCAAAGACAGGCATCCGCTGGGCTTCTCCTGGAAGTGGCAGCCACCACTCTGGGCTCACCCTTCAGCTGACCCTCGCCCGGCCTGCACTGACAGGTGTTCCCTGAGTGTCCCCTTCTGGATGGTGGCCAAGGCAGGTGACAGGTCGAACAGGGGACCGCTGCTGTCTTGCATCTTATGCCCTGCCCCCCAGGCTTCATGTGACATTCACGACTCACGCCTGAGACGGATAGGTGATGCCCTCTGAGGCACTGGGGTTCTAGCTCCGTGAATGAAGGGTGCATTTGAACTCCCTTTCTTCTCATGCTTGGTCAAAAAAAAAAACTCAGACTTTCTTTGAGGTGACACACACAGGATTTTGGTTCAGAGATGAGAAGACCCCCTTCGGCTATGGTTCTTACCCGCACTAGAGTCATGCTTCATCTGAAATGGCCCGGCACCTCTGTGCCATTGGCTTTGTGACCATGGACCCCGGCCACCTTCAGGTTTCCTGAGTGGTATTCTTTGTTTTGCAAAAAGCTTTCACTTTTGCTGTATTATTCCCATTAGACAGATGAGGACACGGAGGCTTGCCAGCTTTCGAAAGTCTATGATGAAGTGGGAACCAAATCATAAACTGCAGAATTGATCGTCCTAAAATCAAACTATTGATCTTATATAGACCATGGAAGAGATAATGCTAATCCAAGGCACTTCGTATTGATCACGTGCCTGAACGTGCAGGATCTTTGGATAACCACCTGGATTCCGGAACTTGCATGGCCAGGTGCTGCCACCGGAAGGCTGACGCTCAAAATAAAATGTTGCTTCCAACTTCACATCTATGGTGGGTGCCTTTGTTTTTGTCGCCCAGCCCCCAGTCTGCTTTCTCCTGATACCTCAGTTTTCCTAAGAGAAACCACTCGGCATGGGGTTCTCAGAAATCCATCAAGAATGGACATGTAATTCACACTCAACCATCGGAGCATTGCCTTCTCCTGTCCACAGTGATTGTGGCACGAGTGCATGGCCCAGTCAGGAGCACGGAGACTCCCACTGTGATCATGAAGAGGGAAGCCCTCTTTCACAGCACTTAAATCTGGAAGGATGAAGCCGCAGTGTCTGGCAGCCATCTTGTCACCACGAGGAACCAGGGGACAGAGTGTGGCTCGCAGATGATATCATTGGTCTCTGGATATGATACCGATTGCTGAAATCAGTATTCAGTATTCGTATGGAATAGTTTTGGCATGTGATCCCATAAAGGCCTTCATTTCTTGGGCCACCTTGAGTTGGCTCAAAATGTCCTGCCCAATGTAATGTCTCTTCCACCACAAAGACTAATCATTCCATTTCCATTAAAACATTCACTCCATTTCTAGGCAGTGGACAAAATCTTGGTCTGTGTCCCTCTTGCCAAGCCACATGGAAGTTCATAGAAGCTTCTGGTGACTCATCCTCTGGTCAGATAAATTCATTCATGGAATGAGGGCAAATATAACGCCCGGAAGAAAGCAGCCAGGCATCTTGTTCGATACCGAGTGTGTCTTTTTTAACTTATTTGTATAAAGGCATATCGTACTTTCCGCCCAGCAAGGCCTTTCGTGGCTTCCGGTTTGCATTCGGGACCCGTTTCCTCCTCTGCAACATGGAAGAGATGGACCAAGCCATCTCCCAAAACCCTCTACAATTCTAACATCCTGTTTTACATTCATAAAGAAACTAAAGAAAAATGGCCTCATCCAAGAAGCAGGGCCTGTGATCCGGGGACTTTGGCATTTGGGAAAAGTCGGAGGTTTCAGAAAAATGTCATTGATGGAGAGGTGCTTGCACACTCTCCATTTACGGTAACCTGTGACCCTAAAAATGTCTCCATTTGCAAGAAAATACGGAGGAATAAGTGAGAACAAGCAGCGACGCGGGACTGTGTGGGGCATTTTCTTCTTTGTCCAAGGCCTCCGAGCTGTAAGCAAGCGTCTTCCAAATAGCAGCAGAGGCGGACCCTTTTCAGGAAAAACTTCTACTTATACCACGGTTCTGGGGGAAATTGCGTCTGGAGAGCTAAGAAGCTTGGCCGTGAGTAATTTGTTTTTTAAATAGCTCCGTTAGTTGGTCTGCATTGTGTTTTTCATTCCACCAGAGCCGAAGGTGGTGTTTCTTTTGTTTATAGTATTAGTGTTATATTATTGGTGATCTCATTGTTCTTGTTTGTGACATGTTTACCTCGGTAGGACAGTTATTGTAGGAGGCAAGTTGGGGGCCAATCTACCCACCAAACCTGCAGAACTAAAGAAAAAGACGCCAATCTGTACTGCAGGGTGCATATTACTCTTCTCTTGGATTGTTAAAGTCTAATTATAGGCTGTTGATCCCGGTTAGAACCATTTATAAGCCTAAACACTATTCTGCAGTGTCTTGGCAATAGGTGTGTTTCGTTGTTATTGTTGTGTAAAACATAACATTTGCACATTTGGGGGACCAGTACAGGTTAGTGTTCCCTGGGAAAGGCCGATGGAAAATAGGCCAAATGACTCACAACGGAGGGGGTGAAAGCGATAGACCTTGAGGCTTATTCATGAGGAATTTCTGAAACCCCAAGACTAGAGAGCTCTTCTTTCGGATGTCAGCTCAAATGCCTCTTCTTCTGGGAAGCTCGCCCTGACTACCCATCCCAAATTCTTGGGACAGCAGATCCCCCTACCCCCACTTTCCAGCCTGTGTCATATGTCACACACGACTGTGAGGATTATTTGACTATCTCTTTCCACTAGATGGAAGGCTGCCTAGCATGAGGCTCAGCACATGGCGGGCATTTAATAAATGTGTAATGTGTGTGCCGCATTATTTGAGAATATTCAGTCGTGCTACGGAAGACAAGACAAGCAAACAGGACAGATAAATCTCTTGAGAAGTGTGAGGTAGATTAAGAAATATAAGCCAAAGTCACAAGAGGTGCTCAGTATTGAGGATGAGTAACAAGTAGCTTGTGGGACAGGCAGAATCCACACGGATGGTGAGAAAATCAGTAACCCACAAGATATGTTAAAGACGGTTGGGATGAATAGAACATATGGTAGAAAAACTGGAGTGCTAAGTGTGGATAGGAACAGATAAAGGGGCTGAGTTATAAGATATGGTCATGCTACCTCAGGGCTGGGAGCCAAGTCATCCCCTAAATCAGGCACCCACTGGGGACATCCATTATGGTGCTGAGTGTGTTCTGCCTAAGAAGCACAGCTAAAACCATAGCTGTTAATGGATGAGCTCCTGCTGGGGCCAGAGAGACTTGGCAATGCAGCCCTCAAGTAGTGATAGTGTGGGTCATTGCTTCCGGAGCCTTCTGCCTATTGGGTTGTGTTACTCTCAACTCCGGTGCTTATAATCACAAGATTAAGGGGGAAGGTTAATATGGAAAAAGAGAAAGAGAGAGAGACACGTGAACTTTGTATATTATGTAACCCAGGATTCAGGAGTAGGGCTCCCACCAACTAACACCTCATCATATTTGTGCTAGCCTTTGCCATCTCTTTCCTCGTCCTTCTTGCCGTGTGTTCTCAATGTAGCCACACATCTTGGTCTATGAGCCTTTCTATTCTGTCACCTCCAGGATAGCTTGCAGGGCGGTGATTTGAGAAGCTAAATTTCCTTTACGACGTGCTGAAACAGTACACTGTGAATTACCTGCTATGACTGCTAATTAGAGCAAGGGATCAAAGTGAACTAGGTTTTGAATTTATTAAAAAAAAAATTTCATAGTCATTCAACAATCATCCACTGCGTTAAGTGCTGAGGATACAGAAGTAAGAAAATAACCAGGACCCCTGCACTCATGGAGCTTAGAGGAGAGAAATGCAATGTGATGATCACGTGAATCACTGTAGTTTGTTGGGGTTTTTTTTTTTTAATGTTTTTATTTATTTCTGAGAAAGAGAGAAAGATGCATCGTGAGCAGGGGAGGGTCAGAGAGAGAGGGAGACACAGACTCTGAAGCAGGCTCCAGGCTCTGAGCTAGCTGTCAGCACAGAGCCCGACGCTGGGCTCGAGCCCATGAAATGTGAGATCTTAACCTGAGCTAAAGTCGGACGCTTAACCAACTGAGCCACCCAGGCACCCCAAATCACTGTAGTTTTACAGTGATTAAGTCCCTGTGAAGAGAAGTCCTCTGAGAGCATATGGCAGGGGGATTTGACCCATTCAGAGAGGGTGGGAGTTAATGAAGCAAAGGGAAAAGCATAAATGTCCCGGCAGAAGAACTAACCTGTGTAAGGTCACATGATGGGGTAATCAAGTCCACTCTTAGCAGGTCGCACTGACCCCAGTGCCTGGCACCATGCTGAGGTGGAGAATATGGAGGGGACAGGCCAACACTACCCCCAATTCAAGTTCAAGAAAACTGTTAGGCCTGGAAAGGTCCTTGGAGAACCTTGGCGTCCTAACCCCCAGTGCCTTGTGAGCTTACTTAACTCTCACTGATAACTAGCTTCCGCCACATCTAATGCTGTTTGTGAGCTCAGCCCTCCCAGGACTACAAGCTGACCTCAGACTAACATCTCTGGCTACAGTCTCATCCTCCAGCTAATTTGAAAACTTCTGATGCTCCAATTCATACCCACTTGTCAAACCTTCATCAGCTAAAATCCCACTAACTCCAGTTTTCAGAAGAAATAATCAAGGTACCATTCCCTGGTCTATGCTAAATTCTTTATCTTTCCTACAGCACGGCAGGTAAACACCATTGTACTCGGAGAGAAAACTGACACTCAGAGAGAAGCTAAGCCCAAAGCACTCAGAGGTTAAGTGACAAAGTCAAGACTCAAATCCAGGTCATTCTGACCCTAGAGCTGAAACAGTCATGAAAATGAGGAAGCTCTAATCAGTAATGAAGCTCCAGCCACTGGAGTTTCCATGTTTAGAAATGTGCATGAATGTGCATTTCCTGGGAGTATCTTGGTATTGTTTTTGTGTTTATGATATCGCAGTTTGGGAAATAGGTGGTCTTTTGACAATACATGCTGGAAATGTTTGCAGACTAAATACTATGAGATCTATGTTATGCTTCCAAATAACCTCCCTGAATGTGAGACAGGGGCAGGTTAGAGTCTGCTGGGAGAGAGGAGGAAACAGATTGGCCAACAGTTGATTACTTGCACATTTGGGAATAACATGGGGGATCCTTATGAAACTGTGTCTTCTTTTGTGTACTTTTGAAATTTCCCAGAAAATGTTTTACAAAACAAGTAAGCTTGGGGTATGCTCCAGTGCCTATTCCTCATCTCCACATCCCACAGGATGTCACAGTTATAGTTTTCTATAGAATCAGAAGCAGTATGAAGCTGGTTCAAGAATCTGAATAACCAGGGGCACCTGGGTGGCTCAGTCCCTTAAGCAACGACATTTGGTTTCCGCTCAGGTCCTGAGCTCATGGTTGTTGAATTCAAGCCCCTCATTGGTCTCTACAGTGTGGAGCCTGCTTGGAATTCTCTCTCTCTCCCTCTCTCTCTCTCTCAAAATAAATAAGAATAAACTTTTAAAGGGGCGCCGGGGTGGCTTAGTCAGTTAAGCGTCTGACTTTCGCTTAGGTCATGATCTCGCGGTTTTTGGGTTCGAGCCCCTCTTCTGGCTCTGTGCTGACTGTCAGCTCAGAGCCTGGAGCCTGTTTCAGAGTCTGTGTCTCCCTCTCTCTCTGACCCTCCCCTACTCACGCTGTCTCTCTCTCTCTCTCTCCTAGAAATAAATAAAAATATTTTTTAAAAAAGAATAAACTTTTAAAAATGTTCCAATTGTATTAAAAAATCTGAATCACTAAAGATATAATCGAGCCCCACTACCCAACTAGCTGGCAAAACAAATAAATAAAGGTACCCAGTACATTTTACAGACACCTGGACAGAAGCCGCCGCCTGCAGAGCAGCAGTCAGAACGAAGAGCAGGCCAGGTAAGAACAGCTCAATTCGGACTCCAGCTCCCTGACTTGCTTGCTAACCCTGCAGCTAGTTAACCTCTCTTGGGCCCTCAGTCTCCATCTGTAAAAACAGGTGAGGAGGAGGGCATGGTAGCAATGACCCCACCAAGCTGTTTGGGAGAATCAGTGCTGGTCTCCCTCCCACCACCCCTCGCTGTGTTTCTGAAGCGCCCTTGGCCCCTTGGCCTCTGGATTCTGGTTCTCCCTCCATTGCGTCTGCCTAGCGGGTTCTCAAGGGAGAGAAATGGGCACAGGGCAATGGGGGACAGGTGTGTGACAGCTGAGGAGGTTGAGGCACAGCTGCTTTTTTTGTTCTTAAGATACCTGCAGAGGGCAGGGACACCGTGTGGCTGGCGTCTAAAAACAAAAAAAACAAACAAAAAATGATTTTTTTTAAAAAAAATCCGATGTGTACACTTCCCTTTCTCCTCTGAACTTGGGTGGGACTTTCTGACATTGGTGGTCTCTAATCAGGGACGACTGGGCCTGCTGCTGGGAAACGTGGTGGCTTTGGCCCAGTCCTGGGGAGCCTCGAGGTCTCCAGGGCTGTTTCTGGGGACCAGGCTGACCACCTCCGCCGGGAGGGCGCCCGGGTGTGCGCGGGCCGTGGGCAGGCCAGGCCCAGAGCCCCTCTGACCAGGAGTGCACTCTGCTTCCTGCCGCCAGAGGGCGCGCAGCCCAGAGGGGCCAGTGGGCGGAGGGGGCGGCAGCGGGTGAAGGGGGAGCTGGTGGAGGGTGCGAACCCCACCCGAATGCTCACTCACCCGAGCGCTGGGGGAACCCTCAGCTGCGCCCCAGGAGAGGGTCGGGGTGGCCTGGAGATTGGCAGTGGCTGCAGGAGAGGGCTGGATGCAGGGCCTGGCACCCATTAGGCGCTCGTAAAGTATCTGCTGACCGGGGTTGCTCCGGCGCAGCTCCGGGGAGTCCAAGTGCACTCTCTGGCGTCTCGAAGCTGACAGCCCCCTAGTGATGTGCCCCACACCGCGAGCACGAACCCGGGAGTCACACAGTAGACTGACTCCGGTCCTGGTGAGCTTCCGTTTAGGGTAGGGGAGCGAGGGGGGCCCCCGCGCGGCGTGGACACCACCCGGATGGGGCCCTGAGTGTCCAGGCTCCAAGTCCCTTCCCGCCTTCCCAGGACTCAGCACCTTGGCCTCAACTGCGATCTTAAATAGTTCCCACGGGAGGGCTGAGCTGAGCCTCCAGGGAGGGGAGAGAGATGTCTTCCTGGGAACTTTGTTCAGGCCCCGGCCCAGCGTGCTCGAGCGGCTCAGGATGGCCAGAGACCGAAGGGGGCTCCACCGAAGAGTCTCAAGACGCTCCTGGCAGTGATTCCCGGGGGGGTGTCTCCGTCCCCCCCCCCCCCCCCGCCCCGTGCCAAGGCAGGGAAGACCAAAGTGCGGCCTGTCCAAGAGCCAAAGCTCCAAAGCTCGTGCTTTCTAGCTCACACAACTTTGCGGTTCCGAGCTTGACCTCTAAAGGAAGACACGCTTCAAATCCCTACTCTACCTCTTATCAGCTGTGTGATCTTGGGCAAGTTACTTAACCTCTCTGAGTCTGTTTCCCGCTTTATGAAATGGAGATTTCAAAACAAACATCTTCTGTCCTCAGGCGGAGTGTGTGGGAGCCGTTAGGCCCGGTGTTCTCATCCCCGTGGCAGCCAGACGCAATCATAAGGGAGGAAGAGTAGCTTCATAGAACCGAGAGAAGTATGCAGGTCCTCCCGCACGTACAGTCTGGGGCCTGGTCACAGAGCCCGGGAAGCAGAAGCATCCAGGGAGCATGCTTCAAGTCCAACACTGAGCAGTATCCGCGCCTCCTTGAAACTGGAGATGGAGATGACCCGGGGCAGTTTCCCGGTGGCCACCCCCTGGGATGCTTGCTGGGGAACTTTCCTGCTGCCAAAGCTGTCAATGCTCAGCAGAGAGAGACTAAGCCCGTGCTGGCACCACCAGGACATTATCTCAGTTAATCCTCACAAACAGCCCTGAAAAACAAGCAAGGAAACTGATGCACAGAGAGGGGGAGGAACTCACACAAGGTCACACAGCCAAGTTGGAACCCCAATTCCATCTAATTCCAGAGCCTGTGCTCCTTCTTTTAGTGGGAGGATCTAAACACCCACCTCTTCATCAGCTCAGCCCCCAAGCCTGCGACCAACCAGCCAGCTGGGAGTGGGAAAGGACGATGAGTCCTGGGGCCAGGGCACCCTCTGCCCACCCTGGCATCTGATGCCCAGAATGGGTTGGAAGGTGGGGGGGGGCAGTCTTCTTCCTGGCGCCTTCAGGAAGTGAAGTGGGACCAGTGGGAAAGGCAGGGCTGAGCTGTGCCGCAACCAGGTGGCACCCACGGGGACCATGCTCCTTGGTGTGGGTCACCAGGTGCCATGCCCACCTCTCCCAAATCAGGGTGTGAGGAGGGGCCAGGCCCTGCCATCCCTTCCTTCCTTCTCTGGAAAGGAAGCTGGTGTGCATCAAAGAATGAACATGCCCAATCAAAACCACACTGAGATGCCACCTCACGTGGATCAGAGTGGCTAAAATGAACAAATCAGGAAATTATAGATGCTGGCGAGGATGTGGAGAAACGGGCACCCTCCCACACTGTTGGTGGGAATGTAAACTGGTGCAGCCGCTCCAGAAAACAGTGTGGAGGTGCCTCAAAACATTAACACTAGAACTCCCCTGTGACCCAGCATCAGCACTGCTAGGAATTTACCCAAGGGACACAGGAGTGCTGATGCATAGGGACACATGTTCCCCAATGTTCACAGCAGCACTCTCCACAATAACCAAATCATGGAAAGAGCCTAAGTGTCCATCAACGGACGAATGGATCAAGAAGATGTGGTTTATCTATACCATGGAATACTACATGGCAATGAGAAAGAATGAAATCTGGCCTGTGTAGCAACATGGATGGACCTTGAGGGTGTTATGCTGAGCGAAATAAGTCAGGCAGAGAAGGACAGACACCATATATTTTCACATATAGGTGGATTAGGAGGAACTTAACGGAGGACCATGGGGGGAGGAGAAGGGAAAAAATAGTTGGGGAGAGGGAGGGAGGGAGGCAAACCACGAGAGACTCTTGAATGCTGAGAACAAGCTGAGGGCTGATGGGGGTGGGGGAGAGGGGAAGGGGGGAGAGGGG
>NW_024080755.1:864844-974606 GCF_003009895.1 Hyaena hyaena | reverse complement strand
GGGGGGGGGGGGAGGAGGGCTGCCCTTTCGCGCCAACCCCCGGCCCCGGGCCCACCCCTTGGAATCAGTGGTGTGTTAGACAAACGCCTTTCCTTCTAGCCTAGAGGAGGTCGTGTCTGGCTTTAAAATCCGCAGCAACAGTGGGCAGAACGGTGACACGCTCCGAGCTTTTCCCCCCGCGGGGCCATGAACTCCAACGCCTGTCGCAACTCGTTGGGAGAGGTCAAGCCCTCCAGGCTCCAAGCACAGGGAGCTTGGTGAAATTTAAACGGGACATGACTCTCTTTGGGTACGGCCTGCTTTTACTAGAATTTTTGGTTTTGTTTTTCTCTTCTTGTTTCTAATAGCCGCTCTGCAAAAAAAAATAAAATAAAATAAGGCAGCTGCACGTCAGTGTTTGAATGCTAGAAACTGTTCTTTGAAGAATTCACACCTTAAAATTGCTTTCTGTGAGCCCAGAGGAAGAACTTATAAACCACCGTTATGTAATTTGAAACCATCAATAGTCCCTCTTTAAAGCTGTCTTTATTGTGGGAAGTCAAGGTAATGATTTTGTCGCTAATTTCATCCCAATGTACTGCGTCGCTTTTATAGCCTTTCAAAGGTAAGTGAAAGGCATCAATCTGGGACCCTTTTTGTGGCCGATTAACAGTTTAAACTGGTTTCCTAACCCTGTCACAACTATTGGGACGATAAACAGGATTTCTGGGGAGGCATTAGCAAGTCTGTAAATAGATCATTTTTTTAAAAACTCGGGCAATTTTGCGCTCCTCTGGCAAAAATAAAACATAGGTCCACAGGGTGGTGTGTGTGTGTGTGTGTGTGTGTGTGTGTGTGTTTCTCACCTCCAAGAAGAGGTAGTTACCAAGGACTTCTCAAGAGCTGTTTGTGTCCTGGTTATTATGATGATGATGATTATTGTCATAATCTTAGGAGAAAGTGAACAAGCTGAGGACACAGGGATGGAAATCAATGGCTTTTAGGCACTGCATGGACTCTACCTTATGGTTGGAAATGTCCTCCCTTTAATCATTGGCAAGGCTGGCTGTCGCTGCAAATCTTTTCTGACATAGCACCATCCAAACAGAACAATCCAATTTTTTTTGCAAGGGTTCTACGGAAGAAGATCCTTTATGTAGACACTGGTAACACAGCTGGCAGAGAAAGGAGGGACATGAAAGCAAACTAGACACGAGCCTAGGGTGGCCAGAACATCATCTTTTACCTGCCTCTGAACCACTGAAAAAGTTACTAATTTTTAAATTGAAGCAAAAAGGCAAACTGGATGCTTTGAGATCTTTTAAGTTGTTTTTTCTTTTTAATTAAATTTAGGCCCAGTCCTACTAGAAGTTGTTTTTAAATGTCGCTGATTTTCTCTGATGGAACCCTGACCTCTAACTCCTGGTCCGGGTCTGGACTGCCCTGGGGACTGCGCCCTTCCCCGGGGTCACCTGAGAGTTACCTTCACGTGCAGCCGCGGCCACTTTCTCCAAAGGGAGGGCGCAGCTATCCCCGTGCAAAGCCAGGGGGGAATTATAAGTAGGCGTGAAACTGTCAAGAGGCCCAGCCTGGCGCCCACCCCCACAAGGCACCGGGGAAGGCGACGTCCCCGGGCCCGGAGCGCCACCGAGATAGTGCTCTGCAGCCGTGGGCGGGAAAGCGTTGGCTGTTTTGTCTTCCCAGCCCCCTCCCGCGCGGGGTTCTGGGGTAAAGGGCCCGGGCCCGGGAGGAAAGGGCGAGAAGGCGCTTCTGGGCTCGCTGGCGTTGCAGCCTCTTCGGAGCCCTCGCCTCGCCCCTATTCCTCGCGGCCCGAGGCGGGGCCGGACGCGAAGGTGAGGTGTCCGGGAGGGCGGGGACCCCAGCCCCGGGCGGGGCCCCTGCACTCAGAGCCGTCGGCGCGCGGGCCGCCTCCCTCCCGGGCCCCACGTGCAGGGGGGCGCCTGGACCCCGAGAACGCGGCGACTCCGGGCAGGGGGCGCCTCCCCAGCCCCAAGGGAAGGACTGCCGCGACGGAGGGGGCGGGCGGGCCGGCAGGATTGCATTTTGAGCTCGGCTGCCCCCTGCCAGAGGCAGAACTCCGAGCCCGACGCAGACCCTCGCTCCGGCCCCGGGCCCTGCCCGGGTCCCCGAGGCTCTGGTGGCCCTGTCTCCTCCCCTCCTGCAAACGCCACCTCCAGTAAAAGGCGCTCACCCTACCCAGCTTGGCGAGCCCCCCGGCCGGCCCGGAGCCGCCCCAGCCGCCGCTCAGGGTCGCAGCCTGCGGATCCCCGGCCGAGAGAGGCGGGCGGAGAGAGCGCAGCGTCCCGCGGGTCGTGCCTTCCCCAGGCGACCGCACCGGCTGGGGCTGGGGGTGGGGTGGAGACGGCGGCAGGTGGCCGGGAGCGGGGACCCAGCTCCGCGGGCTGCCCTGGGCTCCGCAGCGACCTCCCGTAGAGCCCAGCCCGGGCCCTCCGGCCCAGGACGCGGCTCCCGGCCCGCCCTGCCTCCCCCTGCCCGTCGTCTGGCTGCGCTCTCCGCCTTCGGCTTTTCCTCTCCCTCCCAGGGTCTCCACCCCTGCTTGTCTCCCCAGCTCTGCTCTCCTTCGCTCGACTCCTTTCCTCCCCACCTCGTCCCCCGCCCCTACGCCTCTGCAGTTTTTTTTTTTTTTTTAATCGCAGAGAGTTCCAAAGAGACCCCATAAACCCAATAAACCAAAAATGTAAGCACTGCCCAGATCCGTGTACGTATCCTGTCGCTTCTAGAAGGCAAATTGACGCCGGGTGGATTTGGATGGGCTTCCTGGGAGAGGCCGGGAAGCTTTCAGATATTCTAAGTCAGGAGACAGCTGGCTGTGTTCTTGGCATCTCTGCAGCGGCTGAGGACTTCTTTCTTCATCCTGACATCCCCAGCCCAGGACGTTAGCCCATTGTGCAGATGGAGGACGTGGAGAAGGGAGGTAACCCCGACTATCATCAACTTAATTTTTCTCATGTGGTGGATTTCAGTCCTTTGAATACTCTACGTCCTGTTTCCTCTTCCTCTTACTTGATTTCTTGACATTTTCTTGGATGGTTTAAGTAACAGGAGGAAGATAAGGCGAAGATAACCCCATACCTTTCAATAGAGTGAAATAAATAGCAACCTGAAATTACAGCCACAGAACTATCACAAATGAAACTGTGTTTGTGAAAATCTGTAACCCTAGCTATGTAATTTGGAGCGCCTCATGAAAAAGGATATTGCACAGGTGAAAGTGATTTTACAATTGCTTCCATATTTTTAATATTTTTCAAAATTGTGGAGAGGGTTTTTCTTGAATACAAGGATGAATGTTTCAGCCTGGAAAGTTCGCGGTAGCCTTAGTCATTGGAGGGCAGCAGTTATCATAAATTGCCTTTAAAGTGTATATTAAAGTGATTGAAATTTGTTTCCTTTTAAAAAAAAAATGGTCTCTGAAGTTGAAAACTTCCCACCCGTACCGTATAGGCTTTTCAGAAACTTTAAAATAATTCCCATGAACTTTTTCTTACAGAAATTTCATGTTAAATGCAATGTTCCTAGGACTCTTTTAAAAATAGGAGTTGAAACACAGCCTTCAAAACTACCAATTTCCCTGCCAGATTCTTTAATCTGAGCATTCCCCTGGGTGCCTGGACCTTGCTTTTATTGAAGCAGATTTTCAGGAGGAAAAATGTGCATTCCTGGAGAACTCTGCTTTAGGGCAAGTCCTAAAGTGATGCAGGTTTGGACTTCCCACACCTATCAGGGTGCACAGGATTTGGGCTGTGGGATCAGTGTAATGCCCAGCAAATATTTTAGGTATGCTGACAAGTTGAAGGAGATGTAAAAACTCGTGGCCAGATTCATGTAAGATGAAGACAGAATTCAGTAATTGTTCCTCATTTTGCATGAAGCACTCAGATACTGCGGAAGAGGAGGCATTGAGATCTGAACTGCCCAAAGTGTCTCAGCACCTTCCTGTTTATTACTCGTCATCATCCCTTTTCCATAGCTCGTTCCGTTTGCCCAGCCCTGAGTACCTGGGGACTTACCGCTTACCGGAAAACTGTTTGCTTTACTTTTCCCCCATTATTTGTAACAACTTGAACCGAGTCGGCCTAATCCAAATTCTTATCCTTCTAACTTTGTTCGTTAGCGGCTAGATCACCGACTTCAAGTTTTTCTGTTCCTACATAATTTTTACTTCCCTCCCCCTTAACTTTATTCCTGGTCTTCAAACT
The DNA here is from genome assembly GCF_003009895.1 of Hyaena hyaena. Classification (NCBI taxonomy): domain Eukaryota; kingdom Metazoa; phylum Chordata; class Mammalia; order Carnivora; family Hyaenidae; genus Hyaena; species Hyaena hyaena. The sequence continues at coordinate 970,386 of NW_024080755.1, read as the reverse complement.
AGTTCTTGCTTATTATGCTCCCCATTTATTCTCTTGACCAAAGGTTTCTAGGATGTAATTTACATTACTGACCAAATTTCCAAAGCACCTTCAATACTAACTGATGCCTTTCATCGCCCACTGGAGTATTTTTTCACCAAAGAGCTCTTATCAACCCAGAAAGGTGAAGGAGGAAGATGAGATAATCACATACAGGTAACTGAAGGCAGAAACATCTCATCATTGAGTTGTTGGGGTTTTTTTCCCCCTAATGAATGTCTTTAAATTAGAAATACCAGACTAATTACTGCAGTAATAATAATAATAATGATCAAATAAATTGCCACCCTCCACTGGGTATTCAGGTTCACTAAGCAACACTAAAACACACAGATAGTCGCCATGCAAAGCATCAAAAGACTGTGTTTGTGACTCTGAACACCTAGTTCCTATTACTAGCAATCTATCTGGCATCCTTCTTTGTAGAAAAACCTGATCTCATAGAGGAAAGGCAAAAGTTAGAGGGACGCCCCGACAGCTGATACGAAATAATTCTCTTGTTGAAATGCGTGAAGGGAACGTCACCATCATGAATTGGTATTTCCGTGTCCTGTGTCAGCCCCAAGGAGAGAGAATTTGGAACTGGAGGGAAATGGCAGTTATCAGGAAATGTAATGCTTGCCCGGAGAATTCTAAGCAAATCAATCACCTGTCCAGGCAGGAGTTTTTTGTTGTGGTGGTGGTGGTGTTTTTTTTTTTTTTTCAAATATCCATTTTCCATTTGTTTTACCCAATTCAAAAATTTTTCCCAAGAAGAAAATACGCTTGTAAAATGTCTCATTAACAGCAGAGATGAATTGGACCTCAACTTCTGAATGCCATGCAGCTTTAATGGAGATTGTAGAAGTTTGTGGAATGAAAGAATACTGCCAGCTTGTATTCGGACTGTTTTCCATCTGTGTGGTAGAGTTTGAGCTGTGTGTTCTACAAAAGCTTTGGTGGGTTGAAGGATGACTTTGGTCCTGAATTTACATTTATTTTTGTCTCAAACATGAAGCCATGTTTATTTTCCAAAATTTCACATTTTAAATACTTTCTACTTGCATTTTTCTTGCCTTTAAATTGTTATCTGATTTAATTCTGTTTTGAGGGACACATTAGAGAGTCTCTACATTTAGTGTTATTTTACAAGGGGGAAAAATTGGAAGGTACTGATTTCTGTGTCAAATGAATGGATCCCTGGTGTCATTCTTCAGGCAGCCCGATTAATACTTACAAAATAAAGGTTTTCTCTTCAACGGATGTGGAACTTTACCCATACAAAGTACGTCGGTGTGATCAGCAGTCCTAAAATGAGTAGAGGTGAGGCGAGATCTCAGCTGGTCCTGAAGCATGATGCAGTGATTGTGTTTTTATGGAAAGCCTGTTTTGTCCAGCGGCTGGTGAATTTCAAAATGGTCCCCAACGCCTATCTCTGAGGCGAGGGGCTCAGCCACACTAGTTCAGTTAGCCTCTGTACCCCGCCCCCCACCCAGCAACATTCCAGCCCCGAGCACCTCCAAATGCAAGACTTTTACAACCGAATGGAAGCCGCTGGGAGGGGCTCGCCTGCTGGATCAACAGTTTTTACTTTAAAAAGAAGGTAGCAGTTCAGCCCCGTGTTTGTTTTTGCTGAGCACCTCGGTTTTGCCTCCGCATTTCCCCACCAGCAGGAGACCATTACCCAGGACAATGTTCTATTCCATTGTCGTTATCTCCCACGGAACTAAAACAATGCTCTGTTTGGCCTCCTAGGCGAGGGGGATTTGTTCTGCTCTTCCTTAAGCAGAGTTTCCGACTGAGTTTCTGACCCAGTCACTTGATATCCAGCAGGGATACCTGGTGACAATATTTTTTTAAATCTGCTAGCTTGTGTTTTGTAATTTCATTCTCTGCGAAGTAGCCCAGAAACTCGATTCTCAATCAGGAAGAATCACACCGTGGCTAGGGGAAGAGGGTTTGCTAGAGCCGCATGAGTCCTATAATTTAGATCAGCTAGACAGGATTTATTTATAGTTGTCTTATTTTTTTGCTTTGTATTATTGAATAGCAAACCCTAACAGGTTTGTAATATCGTATTGTTGATTATCAAACCCTAAAAGCTTAGAAACCATAAGATCTGAGTTATTTTCCATTGGGCCAACGTGTTTCCTTTCTGTTTCCTCTCTTGAAAAGACATAAATAAATTTTATATGCATACATATAATACATATAATATTACAACATAGCCAGATTTCTAACATTCCTATGACACATGTTGATGAACATTAACTCTGGAGCTATTTTGTCAGACTTGAGATCCTCTGTAACAGCGGAAAAAGCCCACAGAATAGGAAAAAACCTGATTTGCTATACGCATCTGTCTTTATACATATTTACACAGGCTCTATCCCTAAGTGCGTTTCCCCTGGAAAAATGTTATGTAGCTGAACGCAGGTCTAGTGGCAGAAAAACGCATTTGTCCTGGAGCTAAAGAATCACTAGGGCCCTTAGGACTGTTTTTGCCCTTGAACTTGGGGCTGGCTAATTGTCAGTATCCCTCCGGTACTTGCAATTGCTTCATTGCTCAGGTTTAGCTAGGAGTAACCTGGGAAGCACAAACGTAACAGCTGCTTATAATAAAAGTGTAATTGGCCAAGATGGGCTACCTGAGGAGATTAAGCCTCCTGCTAATGAGGCCAAGGTCGTATGCTGATTTGCTTGGCTTTGAGATGGTAATAAAATAGTCCTTGTCTTCCCGCAGTCCCAGTGGCTGGGTCTGGGGCAAACCTACCTTCACAAGGCTGGTAGAGAAATAGTTCAGAGCCCAAGTCTTACTGGGGAACAGGAGAGCCATTGTAGGAGATGACATGGAAATCCAGTTAAGAATCAAGGGGCTGGAGGGGTGCCTGGGTGGCTCAGTTGGTTAATCGTCCGACTTCGGCTCAGGTCATGATCTCACGGTCTGTGGGTTCGAGCCCTGCATTGGGCTCTGTGCTGACAGCTCAGAGCCTGGAGCCTGCTTCAGATTCTGTGTCTCCCTCTCTCTCTGGGCCTCCCCCGCTCATGCTTTGTCTCCCTCTGTCTCAAAAATAAATAAAAACTATTTTAAAAAAAAGAATCAAGGGGCTGGAGGCAGGCAGATCTGTGTTTGAATACTGACTCCCCCATTTGCTCTGTCGGTGACTCTGAGAAAGTTACTAACCACTCGGAACTTCTGTTGCCTTAGCTCTAAAAATAGAGGAAATAAAAGTAATAGCGCCCTATTATTTGTTAGCTTAAATGACAAGAGGCATGTCATTGCTCCGCGCTAGTGATCATATTCAGGGACCAGCACTGCCCATCTAAGACCCAACCCTGTGGTTCTTCCCAGTCTTGCCCCTGTCGTTGGGAGGAATGGCCACTCCGTGGATATTGCAGTCACATGTTCTACTCCTAGATCACAGGGGGCTTGTTGTCATGGACAAGTGGAAGCGTCATTTATTTTGCTCTTCAAACATCAGGGTTTGGGCTTATAAGAGCCAAATTGTGCCTGATCAATCACACTCTTTCCTGATTACTCCGCTGGGCACTATTTGTGCTATTCCTCTCCTTGGATCCAACGCCTGCGTCCCTTGCCTGTGTTTGTGGCTTTAGAAACCTCCCCACCATGTGGGCCTGCTTTCCCTTCATCACTGTTTCCTTGACTGAAGCCTGAACCCTGTAACCACACCACACTGGTCACAAGTTCAGGGGACAGATCCCTGCTCTCCACAACTTGGTCTAGTTATGGTTACAAATGTGCATGAAAAGAGAACCAGCATTAGAAAGCAAGGCATGAACTGTGTTGCAAATGTGGTCAAGGAGGGCCTGGGTGGCTCAGTCCATTAAGCGTCTGACTTCAGCTCGGGTCATGATCTCACAGCTCACAGTTTGAGCCCCGCATCAGGCTCTGTGCTGACAGCTCAGAGCCTGGAGCCTGCTTTGGATTCTATGTCTCCCTCTCTCTCTGCACCTCCCCCACTCGCTCTCTGTCTCTGTCTTTCTCAAAAATAAATTTAGAAAAAGAAAAGAAAATGTGGTCAAGGATGTGCTGTGGCATATCCCACTGTGAACCACACTTTGCTCCTCCGAAAAGCTGGAGGGCACCGACCCCGGTCAGCTCCTCTCCTAGGATGTCAGTGGAAAACAGATGAGGTAGCCTCCTATGGAAGCTTCCTGTCACCTGCAAATCAACAGTACAAAAACCAAAGTGAGAGGCATTATGAAATCATAAGATGCAGGAAAACAACCCAATCATTACTAACCCTTGAAAGGTGACTAGAGATGACAGATGCCAAATTCAATGGCTTGGAGTCTGGTTCCATCCGAGGTGAGGGAGGAGGGGGGAGTGCAATGGGAACAGGCGTACCAAGGGCCTTCCGTTATGTTGCTGTGCTCTGTCTCATGTTGAGGAATGGTCATCATGTCCTTTTCATAAATTTTGGTATACGCGTGTGCGCGCGCGCACACACACACACACACAACTTTAGTTGTTGGTCTTAAAAGTTTTATCTTACAGATGAGAAAACTGAGGCCCCGGAGGAGGAAATGCTTGCCTAGAATCAGCCTCTTAGTCACCAGACTAGTGCTATGTCTGAATTGTTTCCCTCGCGACCCCTCCATCTGTATTTTCTCTGTCCTCTGTAAATCTTAGCAACATTCTTGATTTCTCTCTCTCCCTCACCCCCAAGCTCAATCCAACAGCAGGTCCTGCCAGTCGGACCGTCTTACGATGTCCTGAGTCTACCCATTTCTCCTCGTTGCCACCGCCTGCGTGTCGGTTCCCCAGCAGCCCTCCACTGATGGTGGGTCACGAAAGTGGAGAGTTGCGTGGCCATGGTGCCAGGGTTCCTGGTTGGGTCCCCACTGAGAGAGCACCGCATGCATTCACGTGGAAACCAGAATTACCTGCCACCCTTGTTATGCATACTTCACAGGGCACTCGTGTGGATAAACGTGAAGACACTCGGAGACTATGAAGCGTGGTCCGCATCTGCATGTGTAGGTAGGGAAGGGTGCATCCCTGCTTCTGCAGTTAGACATGACAGGCATGGCCCTCAGTGCTGTCTCTGATTCTCCGATGGGACACCTCACTTTCTGGGCTGTGACAGGTGATCATGGGGCTGCCTTATCCTCCTTGCTAGATGGAAACCCCTCCATGGTAGAAGCCCAGTCTGAGTCATCCGTACATATCCCTCAGAGCCCGGGCCCGGGGGGACAGAGCATGTGCTCAGCTGAGTAGGTGGTGAGTGAACCTTTATACAAAATAAGCCCGTGCTATTGCTGCTGGTGTTTCCATTCCACCTGTGCGCCTTTTCCTCCTATCCCCATGGACGGAAGGCACCCCTTTCTCTGGGACGCCCGTCCTTCAATGCCCGGCCGAGCCCCATATCTGCAGAGAAGTCGTGCTCTACACCAGCTCTCCTCACTCAGCCCTTCCTTCCTTCCCCACGTGCAGCCTGGGCCACAGAGCTCAGCCTTCAGGGAGGTCTTGACCCATTTGACACCTTAATGGGAGGTTGGAGGTGCCCTGGGCTGGGACCACCAGGTCCGGGAGCCTCCTCCTGCAACACGGGAGGCCCTCAGCTCCCCGGGGTGGGTGCCAGCACGTTACCTGGCCGGTAGCTGCTCAGTGAACAAATGAAGAGCTTCCTCATTGGGGTCCCTGCTTGCACCCTTACCCTCCTAGAGTTCTTCTTTACACCACTAAAGGGGTCTTTTGAAAGCATAAATCAGAATGCAAACCTTCACATGGCTTCCCATTGCTCTTAGACTAAATACGAAACTCCTTCCCACAACCTAGGAAGCGGTCTATGACCTGGCCCCATCCTCCCATCCCAAACCCCTCTCCTCCTCTCTCCCTGACTCAGCCAGGCCAGCCTCCCTTCTGCTCCTCTAACACACATTTCTACATATTTCTGCCTCAGGACTTTTGCACTTATCTTTCCTCTGCCTGGGAAACTCTTCCCCCGGTTCCACATTTGCTTGGCCCAAGGAGCCCAATAGCACACTCTATCACTATCGCCTCAACACTTACCCACTGTCCGAAGTGATCCGATTGCTTAATGACGTGGCGTGTCCCTCGTTTAGCGTCCCTTTCTCCCCCTAGATGATGGGAGCTTACAGTCTAAGAAGCAAGGCCTGTGTTTGACTTTTGCACTGCTGTGTCTCCAGACACTTAACACCTGGCAATTAATAGGTGCTCAGTAAATCAATGAGCGGGGGGAAAAAAAAGTCATATCACACTGTTATGGACTGAACTGTATCCCAATCCCCTGCTCAAATTCATATCTCAAAGCCCCAAATGTGGCTGTAGTTAGAGAGATCATTCAGATTAAATGACAAGAAAAGAGTGAGGCCCTGATGGGATTAGGATTCTTATAATTAGGATTATAGGAAGAGGAAGAGACATAAGAGCTTTCTCTGTTTCCTCAAAAGCATGGAGGAAGGGCCGCATGAGGACCTAGGGGAAAGCGGCTGTCTACAAGCCGAGAAGTAGAGTCTTGCCCAAAACCAACCTTTATGGTACTTTGGCCTTAGCCTTCTGTCCTCCAGAACTGTGAGAGAATACATTTCTGTTAAGCCCCCCAGCCTGCCGCATTTTGTTACGGCCACCCTAGCAGGCTAATGCGTACACCATCACTAAGTAGTTGGCTGGCCTTGGACAAATCCATGTGCTTTGGTTTCCTCATCTGTGAAAGGAGGCTAATAATAGCGCCTGTTTCATAGAGTTCCAGTGAAGATTTAAAGCAATTAATCCATGCAAGGCGCTTAGGGTACTCTATTAGGGTTCGCTATTTGTATTACCAATAGCAGGTTCAGTTAACTCAGAGAGGAACAGCAGTGATGCCAAATGTCAGAACTCCTGGGTAGGGTATGAAAGAAAAATGGCACCTGGGGAAAGAGATGGCTTGGGGAGGCCCTAGACAAATGCAGGTGCAAGGAAGCAGGGAAAGAAGAGGAGATCTCTTGGAGAGACAGGCTGGGAGGAGGGACTATGAGATGTGTTCAAGTGGTAAGAACAGGGTAGTCTGGCTTGGGCAGAGTCCGGACAGGAGAGAGCCCATTTTTATTTGCACGGCACACTGGTGTTTTAAAGCGAGGGAGAGGTCGGCAGACATTCTGAGCAGGTTTCTTATGCTGATTTCATCCCCTCTACCAACAGCCATCATGTCTCTCCCTCCTGGGCACCACGCTCTTTCTCTGTCCATCGGCACATTCTGCTTCTCCTGTTCTCCAAGCACCCACTGGAAGAAATGGCCTGGGAAGTGGGGTGTCTGTCCGATTTTTAGCCCCTATGCTATATCATCGTAAGTCTGCTATTCCATCCCTCTCTCCCTTTGTGGTATGCAAAGATTTGTTCTATAAAGATTTCATGTGTGGGTTTTTTTTTTTTTTTGGTTTTGTTTTGTTTTTTGTTAGTTTGTTTTAGGTAGACTTCACGCCCAGCACGAAACCCAATGAGGGGCTTGAACTCATGACCCCGAGATCAAGACCTGAGCTGAGATCAAGAGGAGTAGACGCTTAACCGACTAAGCCACCTGGGTACCCCTGCAAAGAAGATTTTAACTAGAATGGTCAATTCGCTATCAAGTAAGTTGTTCTGTGTAGACAGCCAGAATCATTTTTTGTTTGGTTTTCTTGTTTTCAATTCTCCTTTCCCACAAAACTGAAGCAGGTTGGGGTCTGAGCCCTCCCATCACTTATTGTCTTTATCTTTCTTCTTTGCTCTTCTCCTAGAGCTGAAGAACTGGCCTTAGGATCCATGGACATTTCTCATGCTCTCTCGCTGCTTCCTGTCTGGTGGGGTAAACACCAGTCTCCAGTCTCTGCCCCAGACTCTCCGGGTGCAAAGAGAGAACGGCAACCATGGAGCAGAGAAGGTGGGCTGGTCTCCTGACTCTGTTTCTGCTTCCTAGAGCCTCGCCGCTCTGGGCTCCCTGAACCTCGCCTGTAAAATAGCACCGTCTTGGGGAAGATTGACATGAAGCGCTCGCCCACCCATAAAGTGTTCGTTGGGTGAGTGTGATGTTCTCACCGTTTCAGCACTTGACTATTCTGTTCTCTCACGTTCCCCAGCCTCATGGTGCCTGGATCTCCAAACTGACAAAAGAAGAAGGGGTGGGGCTTGGTTGGGTTCAGGGCCCTTCTCACCACATAGAGTGTCCTTCACCTGACTCGGGGTTCGAACTACTCCATTGATGGCACAACCTTGATGGGCAGTTTGGTGTGAGATGTTCTTCGGGAACAGCAAGTGGTGACACCCTGAGACCCATCCCGGGGCTCCCCAGTTTTGTTAGGTCCTCAGAGAAATGGCAGCCCACACCCTCAGCTTCCCGTGCAGCCCAATGTAACAGACAACTGCTCCCTACATCCTCACCATCTTTGGTGCCTCAAGGACCAGGCAGGCAGTGGGAATGGGGAGGGGGCCACCCCGGTGGGGAGCTAGAGAGCACAGGCACCTTCCAGGAGGGCAGACACTTCTCATCTCCAGCTGATTGCTGTGGTGGAAAAAATTAGTCTGGTACAATGAGGTTGTCTAATGTGTTAAGAGAGATTTGGAGTTCAAGTGTTTAGGTATAATCCCCTTATTTTTTAAAACATTGAAAACTAACTCAAATATTAAAAAAAAAAAATTACAATGTGGACCACACAAAACATGAAACCACAGACTAGAATTTGGCTCCAGTTTTCAGCCTTTGCTCCGACTACCTTGTCATATGGATAGGCATTCAGCCTAGCCATTCTCTGTGACTTACCTGTGTTTTCTTTGGGGCCTTGTCCAAATACCCAGCAGCACTCATGTAATTTGGGCAGCCTGATGACTCTGCCATAAAGCAAGTAGTCTCAACCTAAGGACCCACCGCCCCTAGGGCCTGCCGTGTGTGACCACAGACTCCGAGAATGTTAGGGCTAGGACCCCAGAGGATCACTGGTCCTGTCCTGCAGAAAAGAAAGTGAAGGTCAGATGGACTAAGCTCTTGTCTGGGGTCACTCATCTTCTTCTTAGTCACCCAGCTGGAGCAATAAATAGTACAGTCTCCCAAACCCTGGTCCTGTTTCCTTTCTCTTTTACTAGAACTCCTACTTCCAGCTATACATGATGCTTTTTGCTTCAATGCCAAATACATCCTCCCAAGAAGGGGTCTCAAATCTGTGAATATTTTGAAATGCGTATGTACTGAGCAGGAGCACCAAATATTTGAGCATCTGGTAGGTGGAGGGCACGGGCGGTGGGGGGGGGGGGGGTTCTGCTCCCTGCACCTCTTTCTGAGGCCCCTTCTGTAGAGACGGTGGACAGAGATTGGTTGATCCAGGATGCAGGCTCCTCCTCCTATCTATCCAGGGTTCAGACAAGCCCCACACAGAAGAATCTTAAGGAGAGGGGACCACACCAGCCACAGGCACCCAGGCTGTTCGCAGGAGGATGCTTTATGGTGTCTGCTACTTGGTCTCCCTTTGGGGCTGTCAAGGTAGTGACATGATGTTGCCATAAACAACTTCTGAGGCTCCTTAATGCCACCTCCAAACTTCAATATCTAATCCCTCCCAAAGCTATTTACAGTTCTGTGTACTCCTCTTCATGAACGTTATATCTTCATTTTATTAGCTTTTTCAGATAATTCAAACAGATTGCAGAGGCTCAATTTTCCCTTCCAGAAGTCATGCTGGTTTAATTAGTTAATGTTTGTAAAGCGCTTCTGAAGAGGGAAAGCGCTGTGGAAATACTAAGTAGTAGTATTAGGAGTTTCTCAACACACTTTATAACCTCCCTCCTGCGTAAATGCCATCCTTTGATCATGTGGGGTGCATGTGAGTTCTGACTCCTGCTTCACTTCACGGAGAGCGTTTCAGCCTGCCTTTTGGGTCGCATTGGGCCCCAACACAGTTACAGCCCACTGGTGTCCCTGGGGCCACAGTTCTTCTTCTGTTGTAGCCGAGAGTCTTGGAAAAAACCAAGAACAAATGTTTCTCACAAACAGCTCACGGTCTTTGGATTTCCTTTCTTCCTTTTGCAAATGTTAATGAGCGCCCAGCGTGTACTAGGCATTCCCTTCCCCTTGGCCCCCTTGATTTGCCTGGGCTAATGGTTTCCCTGAGGGACCTTAGTTGAATCATTTCACCTTTCCATATTCTTTGACTCCTTTGCCGGTGTTGCAATAGATCGAACACAAAATATCTGGGGATAAAAATATGCCCATGCTCTGTCTGTCTTCCTGTGTGAAACAGCTCATTTGGCCACCTTTTAGTGGTGAATAAAGAGAAGTCTATGTGGTTTCCACTGTTTCCACTTAGGAATAGGTTTTGCCTTTTAAAATTACAGTGACGTCTCCCTGATTATAAAGGAATAAAGTGTGACACATGAAATTTTCCTAAGTTTATTGTACATTAAAATGTTTCTCAAAGGTTTCATATGCTTCTCTGCCTTCTCAAACAAAAATGCAATTTAACCTTTGAGGGCCATTTCCCTGAATACCCAATGTACATTGCATTCGGTGGCTTTCATGCCTTCAAGAACACATGAGGCCATAGTCACTTGTGTCTAAGCAAAGTCACCCCAGGTTGTGATATTGTTTGACTCACTTGGTTTGTTTGCTCTCTCTCTGTCTCCAAGATTCCTGCCTCAGGCAGTACCTTACTTTCCCATCTGATTCCTCTAACCTTATGCAAGCTAGGAAATGGGAGCATTAGGCTCGTTAGAATTGGGCATAACATAAGAGTAAATAGGCTTTAAATGAGTGACTAAGAAGGTCACCTATGAGCAAAAAACCCAGTTGTAATTTACAAACCCTGTGACATATCATCTTAACTGCTCAATGTCCTTGTCTTCATCTCTTTTCAGTATGGCTCTCTTCTGGGGTTCACAGGATGAGTGACTTCTGGGCCGATGTTCCTGCATATTGAAACAAAAACACTTTCTGGTTTTGATACAAAGAGTTCTTAAAGACCTACACAGAGGAGGTGTCCCCTGCTTATTGAAGAAATGGCTCCAGCAGCTTTTCAGGCAATAAGGAACTTCAGGAAATGATAGGTTTATGGTAGGCTTGAAGATACTTTGAAACACAAATGTATTCCTGTTAGAAAAATACACACTTATAAGCCAGTTTTCCTGGAAAACCTCAAAGTTCTCTGTGACCCAGAAAATGTTGTAATGAAAGCAAGCTTTCTTTTCCTTCTCTCAGAATGCCCCACCTGGAGAATTTCAGAGCCAAGCCACCACCTGTCGTCATTTTCTATTCACCACCCTAAGTGTTCATGTTCCTCCGATTTCCTAACGGTGAGAGCAGAACATGTTCATTTACATCTTTTTTTTTTTTTAATGTATAAAAAGAGAAAGAAATTCAGCACTCTGTACCCATATCCCAGTGAGGCAGCCTGATTTGATTTTCCAAAAGTGAGATCTTGGCAATGACCACCTTTGTTACATTACCGGCTCTAACGCTTTTATTCTCTAGGGTCGTAAGTGTGACATGCTATCTCTTTGATGCATGCGGCCTCCCCCGTGTAATGTCTAAATAGAGAAAGAAGAGAAATGAACATATGAGATATTGTTTAGAATTTGGTTATTTCAGGAGAGCCTGGGTGGCTCAGTTGGTTAAGCTCAGGTCATGATCTCATGGTTTGTGGGTTCAAGCCCCACGTTGGGCTCTGTGCTGACAATGCAAAGCCTGCTCAGGATTCTTTCTCTCCCTCTCGCTCTGCTCCTTTCAACTCACTCTAGCTCTCTCAAAATAAATAAATAAACTTAAAAAAAAGAATTTGGCTATTTCATAGGAAGCATTATCTAATTCCTTGGTCAAGAGCATGGATTTGGACACAGAATGGTCCGGGTTTGAATCCAAGCTATACCACCTCCTAGCTGTGAGACCACAGACAAGTTGCTGAGACTCTCTGAGTCTCGGTTTCTCATCCTTAATATGAGTGTTTCAGTTACTTATTGCACCCAAAGCTTAGTAGCTGAAAACCACAACGATATATTTTTTTCAAGATTCTGCCATTCGAACAGGATTGACAATGGATGCCTCATCTCCGCTTCACATATTGTCAGGATCCCTTATAAAGTTGCATTCAGCTGGAAGTTCCGCTGGGCTGGAACGTCTAAGATGGCCTCACTCACATGACTGGAAGTTGGTGCTACCAGCTGGGGCACTCAGTTTTCTACATGGATTTTCTGCCTCTGGCGGGCTAGACTCGTTTCCATGGAGCGTGGCAGCTGGGTTCCAAGAAAGCAAGAACAGAAGCTGCCAGAGCTCTTTAAGACCTAGTGCCAGGGGGACCTGGGTGGCTTAATTGGTTAAGCATCTGACTCTTGATTTTGGCTCAAGTCATGATCTCACAGTTCGTGAGATCAAGCCCTGCATCGGCTCCGTGCTGATGGTGCAGAACCTGCTTGGGAGTCTCTCTCTCCTTCTCTTGATTGAAGAAATGGCAAACAATTTATGGCTATTTGTAATCCAATGCAATGGGTACACACAGGGTTGTTATGAACATTAAATGAGATAATAGGAGTGGGTAAGTCCTTAATAAATAGCTGCTTATTACTGTTATATGGTACTGAATCAAAATGATGCCAACCTATTGTGATTGTATTAGATGATTTGCCATCCACTATCTGGATCTTCCAATTACTTTGGCTGGCTCTTGGTTCCTTCTTGCTATCTGTGATTCTACCTAACACAGTGCTAGCCCCATGGAAGGTGCTGGAAGAAAGACACTAGTTAAATATTTATTGAGGGTTCATTAGATGTCAGGCACTGTTCTAAGTAAGCACTTTGCTTCTGTTACATAGTAACCCCACAGATACTAGGGCTAACCTTATTCTGAAGAGTAGGCTATTGAGTCACAGAGAAGCAAAGCAACCACCCTAACGTCACATACCTATTAACCCGTAGAGCTGAGCCTGGCTTACCCCAGAATCCTGTTTGCTTCTTACATCACTCTAAGCTCCCTTCCTACTCAAATATTCTATGTTTCTTCTATGTACAAAGCATATAAAGGAATTGAAGGAACTTAGTTTCTTGGTACAGAATGAAAAGTTGAGAGGTAGAGTCCGGTGGGATTGTTTGCTGGAAATGTAGTCAGAATAATTCAGAGCGTATCTCTCTGTACATTGGCTAATACTCTATTTTTAGTTAAAAAGGGAAAGAAATACTTAGATGGATAGTTACATTTCCACTTTGGATATTCAGCATCAGTTCCTTTCCCCACCCCCATTTTTTAGCTTTTTATTTAAATTCCAGTTAGTTGGGGCAACTGGCTGGCTCACTTGGAAAAGCGTGTGATTCTGGATCTTGGGGTCATGAGTTTGAGCCCCACATGGTGTGTAGAGATTACTTAAATAAATAAAAGTTAAAAAAAAAAAAAAAACCAGGGGATCCTGGAAGGCTCAGTTGGTTAAGTATCTGACTCTTGATTTTGGCTCAGGTCATGATCTCATGGTTCATGGGCTCAAGCCTCAATTTGGGCTCTGCACTGGCAATGCGGAATGTGCTTCGGATTCTCCCTTTCACCCTCTCTCTCTGCCCCTCCCTACCTTGTGTGCATGTGAATACTCTGTCTCTCTCACTCTATCTTTCTCTCTCAAAGTAAATAAATTAATTTTAAAAACTTAAAAATAAAATAAATATAAATTCCAGTTAACATGTAGTGTACTATTAGTTTCAGGTGAACAATATAGTGATTTCATACTTCCATACAACACCTGCTGCTCGTCACAGCAAATGCCCTCTTTAAGCCCCATCACTTATTTAACTCATCCCCCACCCACCTCCCCTCTGGTAACCATCAGTTTGTTTTCTACAATCAAGAGTCTGCTTTTGGTTTGCTTCTCTCTCTCTCTCTCTTTCTCTCTCTCTCATCCCTTTGTTTTGTTTCTTAAATTCTACACGAGTTAAATCATATGGTATTTGTCTTACTCTGACTTACCTCAATTAGCACTATAGTCTCTAGCACCATCCACATCATTGCAAATGGCAAGATTTCATTCTTTCTGGTGGCTCAGTAATATTCCATTGTATACATGTACCGCATCTTCTTTATCCATTCCTCAGTCGATGGACACTTGGGCTGCTTCTATAGTTTGGCTATAATAGATAATGATGCTTTATACAACAGGGTGCATGTATCCCTTTGATACTTTATATTACTATAAACTAGTAATTTATTTACTAGTACTTTTGTATTCTTTGGGTAAATATCCAGTAGTGCGATTGCTGGATCATAGGGTGGTTCTATTTTTAACTTTTGGAGGAACTTCCAAACTGTTCTCCAGAGTGGCTGCACCAGGTTTCGGCATCAGCTCTTAATTAATTTGCTTCTCCAGTGCCTTAACCTCCTTCTATGAAATGGGGATGGCGGCAATTAGATAAAATGGAATTCATCAGCACATGCGACTTTGGCCGGGATGAAAATATCTGCATAAATGCTAGGTATTCTTGTTTTTAATTAGTCATTATTATCAGGTGCTCTGATTCATTGTCAGGGAAACTTAATTTCGGGTTGTATCATCTCCTCTGATGCAGTTCCTTTTAAAATGATGTCTCAGACATTAAGTTATGCTGTCCCAAACCACTCATAATCTCAGAGGAGCTCAGATTTTCTGCCAGCATATTTTCTCCTCCTACATCTTCCTGAAATAAAAAAAAAAATGAAAGTAGGGAAGGAAAGCACTGTGTATGTACCATCTCTGATCCTACTTTCAGATGGGGTGACGGGGCGAAGGCAGGGCGTGTGAAAAGCACCCTCAAGGCTCTGATTGTGATTTAGTTCATTTATCGGGCATCATTTCACCCAATCCCAGAGAGAGCGTTCATCTTGTTCAGGTTCTGGGAAGACTGGGTGCTGGTGGGAGTGTAGCTTTGTCAGGAGACCATGACTGTCGCACAGATGCCCCCACTAACTAGTTGTCTAATCCTTAACAAGTTGCTTTGTCTTTCCAGGCTCATTTTCCTCATCTGTCAAGTCAAATGAAGGTTATGGAATAGATGATCTCTAAAAACCCCTTCCAGCTCTACAGTTCTATTCTGGGTCTGTCTGCACCTGCAGACAGTGACGTGGGGGGAGGAAGGGCACCGGAGGGTGGAGGCAAATGTAGTCATGAGAATAAACCACATTTACCTGGAGCAGCCCTGTGTCCTCATTGGGCTGTGGAGTGGAGGCTTGTCGCACATTGTCCAAATAATTGATTGAGTTCTCTCTCCTTTCTCTCCCAGTGGACACACAGCTTTAGTTGCTGGGAGTAACAGCTGCTTCTCTGAAATTTCCATCCCAGGGCTTTCCGTCCTCCACTGTGTCCTCGCGGAAACTTGTCATGGTTTTTCTGGATGGATGCCCACAGAATTTTAATCCAGTCACACACACACACACACACACACACACACACACACAATGTACTATGCATAACAATAAGCAAAACCAGGTTATGGGTTGAGTGTTTCTTTATTGAATTTGGTTACTTCAAGGGCTCAGAGCGTAGAGAGGCATCGCTTGTGCCATCAACCCCTAGCCACGAGAAGCCAGGGCCCATGAGTTCTCTTGGTAAAGGGTTTGCACGTGAAGCTGTAGGGAAGCGGCCCTATATCTTCTTCAGCTGCCATCCAGGATCCAGCCCTGGTCCTGACACGTCTAAGCTCTTGGTAAATGGTTGCTTAATTAAACTAGGCGTGTTCCCATAATATCCCAAGTTCTTCCCCTCTCCAATAAACATGTGCATTTCCAGTAAGTGGGGAGGAAAAGACATCCCAGCTCTCATGAAACTTAGCAATGTCCCTCCAGCTTTACAAGATACAGTTCTTCCACCTTGTGGAAAGATACCTTGCTAGGAAGCTAAAAATGCACATTCCTGGACACTGCTCTCTGACGTTCATTCAGTAGGTCTGGATCCGGGAAACTATTTTATTCACTCCAGGCCAGCCTGATGTGGGGGAGGGGGGGAGGGCAGTGATAGACTCCTAAGAAATGCTCGTGCCTAGAAATAAATAGCATTGTCACAAACAAGGAGTTCGTGTTTCATTTGTATTTCACGTTGTTTTGATAAAATCCATGAAAAACAACGCTTAATCATCAGGATTCCTGGCACTGACATTAAGGTCATTGCTCTGTATCTTGGATACATGTCTCTAGCACCTGGATATCCAAAAACTCAAAGCAGGAATAAAAAGAGCAAAGCCCCCAGGGTTGTTAGAGAAGAGCAGAAGTACCTTGGAGTTCAAATTCTGCACTTCCCAGCTGTATGACTGGGGCAAGTTAGGGAATCTCTCTGAGCCTTTGTTTTTGTTTTTGTTTTCTTTCCATCTATAAAACTGGGATATGATTAACCTTCCTGATGGAGGGGTTAAGAAAATTAAATGGGTTTATGCACCCCTACGTGACGGCTCAGTAAATAGTTCCACTTAGGACAAAATTTGCCACTGATTCCCCACCCTCTCATCACCCAGGGAGGGGCAGTGTCTGTGACGCCTAACTTCAAATCGGTATTTGGGATTTGGTGGTAGTTTGGCGTATCCTGTGGTGCCTGATATGCAGCCCCGGACCTCCCTGGGCCTCCACTACCCACTGCGCCAGACTTTTCTAAGGGCTGCAGTTCACTCCCTGGCCGGTTCCCCTCCTCCACCTAATAGAAGAGGTGGTGGGTTGGGTATTTTTATTTTAAAAGATTCTTTTCTGGGCCTTTGACTCGGTGCTGCAAGTATCCGTGTGGGTTTCGCGGGCCTCGGTTGCCTTCGTAGAAAGGAGGAGGCGTCCTAGCTGGGAGCGATGAGCCACTCACCCCCCCCCCCCCCCCCAAGGCCAAGGCTTGGGTCTGGGACTTTCCACGGCCCCCGGGTCTCTTGAGGTGGGCGGCAAATCCTCCTGCGCAAGGGACCCGGAGAGGTTGGGGAGGTGGCCGGGCCAGCTGTCTGAGAGTGGGACAGCGCTCCACAGCCGGCCATGCGGCAGAGAAGGGCCACGGGGCCGGGATTTGGGACCCCACCGTCTCCTCACCGAAGGAGGCGCCGGGAATTGCCTCCGGCCGAGCTCTGCGGGGAAACGAGGGCCCCATCCACCGCCCGGATCCCCTTCTGGAGGACTCGCATCTCCGGGCCCTGCTCTGGCTACGCGATAATGGGAGCCGAGACCCGGCGACTGCGCCTTTCTCTCGCACGACCCTCTAGGCAGCGGAGCCCTGGGGCCTCGGGGCGCCAACCCGGGAAGTAACTGGAGAGTTGGCTGGATTTTGTCTCCATCCCGCTCTACATCCTCAGACCCGGGCGGCCGCAGGGACGCGTCCCCCTCTCCACCCACCCACCCGTCCCCACCGAACCGCAGGGCAGAGCGCGGAATCAAAAGCACTGTCCATCCGGAGGCCCAGCTGGCGACAGCCCAGAGGACTGACAGGCCACCCGTCTGCCGGGCCCGGGAAACCCGCCTCCCTGCGGAGAGTAGCTCAGGACAATCACACACACACTCATACGCACACACGCACACACACGCGCGCGCGCGCACACACACACACACACACACACACACACACAATCAAATACAGTAAAAGCCCAAGGTCTGCCTCCAGGGCCAGAGGCGGCCTCCGGAACCGGACCGAGCTGGGGTCCTGCGAGGGGCCCAAAAGAGTGGGGGCGCCAGGGGAGGGGAGGGCGCGAAGGACCCGGCTCAGAGGCCCCTCCCACTCGCGGACGCTCCACGAGGCCGAGCAGGGTGGCGGCGGGACCGCGCGGCGGGCGGAGCGCGCCGGGCGGCGGGCGGGGGCCCCTCGGAGCCCACCGCACACACTCGCACCCCCTCCGCCCGCTTCTCTCCCACCCGCTCGCTGACACCCCCGCCCGGCCCCCTCCTCTTCCCCGCCCGCCTCCGCCCCCATTCTGCGAATTGTGTGGAAAAATTCTCAGCCAAACCTCCCACCTCTTCTCCCCCCCCCCACCCCACTCCCTTTAAAAAACCCCCTTTCCTCCCCGGCCCCTGCACTCTTTGTGAATGAGGGCAGGGAACACGGCCCTTCCCCCGCCCAGGAGCCACGCCAGACCGCCGCACTCAGAGGACTGTTTGTTAATAGTCCAATTAGATAATTGCCATCTTTCACTCCTTTTGCTCCGCATTTCCCATAAAGGAATGAATGGGGAGAGCGGCGTGGAGAGGGCTTCTGCCCCGGCAAGGTGACGAGAAGGGCTGGAGCTTGCTCCTTGCACAAGGCCATGCGCTTGAATTGAATCATTGTAGCCTAATCAATGCTCTTATTGGATTACTGGCTGTTGCTTTTCTCAAAGATATTGTAGCAGAGACAATGAAATAGCTAGGGGAAAACTTTTTTTTTTTTTTTTGAAGCAGAACTCACAGTTGAGATTTTTCTCGGCCCTCTCCCTCTCCCCCCCCCCCTCCTCTCCTGCTGGACTCTGAGCACAAAGCTGCCCTTTGAATGGGCTGCCTCAGGGCTGCCGGAGGTGCGGGCGTGAAAAACCCCAACGGGAACACTAAATGGAGAGAGGTGGCCGTTTAAGATGGCTGTCAGCGTCGAGGTGTGTTAAGAAGGAGTGATTTGGGGCGAAAGCTTGGCTTTTGGAGTTCGGGGGGGAGATACTTTTTGGGAAAACTTTTACTCCCTCCCCCCCTTTCCCCCAGAGGCAACCTCTTTCTTCCGCAGCAGGGTGTGTGAGGGTTTCTGTTGCTTTCTTTTTCCCTCCCCCCTCCTCCCTCATTCAGCTCTATCTGTCGAGTGCGCAGAAAACCCCTCTAGCCGGTGTGTGAGCAGGAGGGTCAAAGGCAAAGGGAAAGTTAATAATGCCTGCTAATGGTACTAACAATTCAGGATGAATCTTGTCAAAAGTTTTTCTGGAAGTGTGGGTCTTTGATTGTGTGTTTCCTGAAAGCAAGAGCAGTCATTTCCGTTTATCCACCGGCTAAACCCCTACTTGATTGGGGACAAGGACAGAAACCATCCATTACGATCTGATATATTATCCAAACAATTTAGTGTATTCATGAGGTAACCGAAACGTGGGGGCTGCGAAATTACCCGTAATCAATTGCAACAGCGAGCGCGCGTCCCCGCGGGTGTCGGACAGCTACAAGTCGCCGTCTCAGTCGCAGGCGGGAGCCGCAGCGTTTCGGAGTTGCTCTGCTCGCTCCCTGATCGCCGGGCTGGGGACACCGGACGTGCCCAGAGGACGCGGACGCCGACGCGGCGGCCTCGCCGAGGCTCCGTCGGGACCCGGGATCAGACCCGCCGCCTCCCCGCGAGCGCGCGGCTCTCCGGGCGCCGCTGACCCGCCCGCGGCGCCGCAGCCGCCCCGCGGGGACATTCATTCGTGCCGCTTGCCTGTCCCTGCGCAGGGCGCAGGGGCTCCTTTGTAGGGTTTTGTCCCCGCGGTGCCTCCTTTTTTTTTTTTTTTCTTTTTTCCTTTCTTTTCTTTCTTTTTTTCTTTTTCCTTTTTTTCCCCCCCCCATGTTCGGGAAACCAGACAAAATGGACGTTCGGTGCCACTCGGACGCAGAGGCTGCGCGGGTCTCGAAGAACGCGCACAAGGAGAGCCGGGAGAGCAAGGGTGCGGACGGGAACCTCCCCGCCGCCTTCCTCAAGGAGTCGCAGGGCGCCTTCTCCGCGTCGGGAGCCGCGGAGGACTGTAACAAAAGTAAATCCAATTCGGCCGCGGACCCGGATTACTGCCGCCGGATCCTGGTCCGAGGTAGGGATGGGGTCGGGCGGCGGGGCGCGCGTGCTTCGGGGGAGGACTCGGGGGCCCGAGCTGTGCGCCGCCCCAGACGCAGGCCCGCGGGGAGGAGGTGTCGGCTGCGAACTCGAAGAAAGTTACTGCTTTCCCCACCCCCCCTCCGCTCCCCCCCGGCCCCGGTCTGGCCGGCTGCGGGACACTCGCACCTGGGGCGCGCTCGCCCCTGCAGCCTCGACCCTCCGAGCCGCGAGGGGCCCCGCCTCCCGGGCGGCTGGGGAGCCGGGGGGCTGCGCCGACCCGCCCGGGCTCCGGGCTGCGGCCTCCGCGGAGGGAAGGAGGGGAACGCGATGGAGGACGAGCGCGCGCTGTGCGAGAGCCAGGGGACCTGCCGGGAGCCTGCCCGCCGGCTCCCGCGCCCCGGAGGGCCGAGGGCACCCAGGGGGAGTGCGGGCGCCGGGGAACAGAGGCCGAGCGCCGGCCACTGCGGGGCCGAGGGCCCCGGCGCCGCGCTTGAGGCTTGCCGCCGCCGCCGCCGCCGGGAGAAGCGGCTGAGCTGGGTCGCCGGGCCGCGGCGGTCGCCTCGGTGCTCCGCTCGGCCCCGCTGTGCTGCGCGTTGTGCGCTCGGCTCTGGGGGCAGCGGTGCTGAGGCCCGGGCCCGGCCCGGCGCCGCCCCCGCCAGCAGATCGCCAGGCCCCGGCGGCCCCTACTCTGTCCCTCCTCCTTCCGCCGCCCCGGCTCCGGAGAGGAGACCGCGGGGTGGGGCGTTGGGACAGCGGGAGACGAGGCTGGTCTGCGCGCTCCAGGGCTGGGGCCGTTGGGCCCCGGCCTGGTCAGCCTGGAGACCGTCAGGCTACAGGGGACCCAGACCGCGCAGCCGAAGCCCCCAGGCCGGAAGGATCGTCAGCCGATTTGAATTTTTTTTTCCCCCCTCCCGTGTCTAGAGGCCTCTGTAAAGGCTAAGTCTGGTTCCGCCTCTCGTCAGCGGTGTGGAGTTTGCCCCCTGGCTCCCCAAAAACGCACAGTGTCTTTGCTCCCCGGCTGTGACCGCGGCCCTCCGCCCCCATCCCCCACCCCAGACTGCAGGCAGCTGGCGACCGAGTCCTCCAGCCAGCTCCGGCCAGGGAGGTGGAGGGCCGGGAGGGTTGCGGGGGCTGACATCTCCCCTTCCTCAGATGCCAAGGGTTCCATCCGAGAGATCATCCTGCCCAAGGGCCTGGACCTGGACCGGCCCAAGAGGACGCGCACGTCCTTCACGGCGGAGCAGCTGTACCGGCTGGAGATGGAGTTCCAGCGCTGCCAGTACGTGGTGGGCCGAGAGCGGACCGAGCTCGCCCGGCAGCTTAACCTCTCCGAGACCCAGGTACCAGGTGGCCAGGCGGTGCACAGCTCTGCACAAGCCTGCCTCCCCACCTCTCTCACCGGCTCCCGTGCCCGGCCGAGCTCTGGACAGAGACTCCCAGGGGAGGTGGACTGGATGGGGACCAGACCTCTCGATTTCTGCCCTTCCCTAAACCATTCCTTCCCTCTCCGTCCTCAGATTTTCCAGGGCCTGCGCTCTGCCCACCTCGGCCTAGCCCAGGAAGCCCCAAATTTTGTCCCTAGGAATTCTTCTTGGATCACAGTCTTGAGAATTCCTTGCTTGTGTCTTCTGCTCCACAAGGACCCAAGTTTGCCCTTGTCCTGGCCACATGGTGTAGGCCACATTTCCAGGCACCACCCCCTTTGGGGACCTCAGGTGTATTCAACACCCAGGTCTCTTATTGGCAGCTGGGGCCAAAGGCACCTGGGTGCTGAGGGTGACAACCAGATTGGAAAGGCACACATTCCTGAGATGCGCTTCTGCGGGCAGGCTGCCCTGACCCTAAGTCCTACCCTGGACCTAGACTCATTCCCACCCCTGGGCACCCACTGGGCACCTGGGAGGCCCTGTCTTCTGTGACAGTGATATGTGGGATCTGGAGCCTTGGGAGCCAGCACTGCCAACCACACTTCAGGTCTTTTCCTTTACATAAAATCCGTATGATGTTACTGGAGTTAGTCACGTAGACTCTGGGCCCCGGGCTTTGCAGGACCCCAAGAGCTTTGCCTTGTGGAGGCCCTTTGGGGCCTGGTGAGGGCCTGGCACGAGCTTGGCCTCCGTAAGGCAGACTCCTTTCCGAGGGCCAGTCTCTTTCCTGGTGCCCTGATGCAGGTAAGGAGCATTTTAGGCCTGGGATCTGGGCAGAAAGCTGAGAACTGAAGACAGATCACATTGGATGTTCTTTTATAGTTTGAATTGGCATGAAAGCTTCTTCCTATATTCTCGACTGCCACCCCTCTTAGTTTACAAAATCTAGACCTTTCCATATAGCTGCTAACTCCATTCTAGGCCACCAGGTGGGCCCGAAGAGGGGGCAGAGGGAGATAAGAAAGTGAGAGGGAGGTTGGTGGAGAGAATTTAGTTCACCTCAGCCTCCTGAATTCCTCCCATGATTCCAAAGTTCATGTTGGAGAGCAGGTGATAAATTAAGAGTATCACTCAGAGCCTCCAGTCCAGAGGTGGGGAGAGGAGGTGGAGATAGCTTGGCCTATAAAGTCCAGCCTGCACAAATAATTCCTTCTATAGCCACCTTCCCAGCTTGGGGCTAGTTAATGGTCAAGTCTGACCCTAATACGCAAGTGGCAGCCTCTTGAAGCCTTGGACAGCGCTAATGTCGCAGGGCTAAATTAGGTTGAGCCAGGGGCCTGGGTCCAGAAAGATAGAGCAACACTGCTCCCCACCCACTCCTGGCTTCCCACACAGCAGCCTTCAGGCCTCACCCCTCTCCTGGAAATGTGAGTTCACAAGCCAGGATGATCCCGGTCTGGCTGCAGGTAGCTAGCTAGGCAGCCCCGTGAAATCCCTTCTGGTCTCCCTTCGAGTTAGAGTCACGGACATCTTTATTACTTTACTTATAATCTCTGACAGCCTAGGCCTGCTTCCACGACCTGGAAGCCCAGCCTAGTGCAGCCGTGTCCAACTCTTCGTGGTCCAGGGAGCTCCCGGGCCAGCAGCCTCTCCTGCTGCAAGGTGGGGCTGGTGCCGGGACTGGGAAAGTGACCTTTGTGGAGCCCTCGCGTCCTGGGAGCCCGCTCCCCTTGACGCCCGTCTCCCCCTGCCCCTCTCTCCCGCCCTCCCCGTGCCCCTGCGCCCAGGTGAAGGTCTGGTTCCAGAACCGGCGCACGAAGCAGAAGAAGGACCAGGGCAAGGACTCGGAGCTGCGCTCGGTGGTGTCGGAGACGGCCGCCACGTGCAGCGTGCTGCGGCTGCTGGAGCAGGGCCGCCTGCTGTCGCCGCCCGGCCTACCCGCGCTGCTGCCGCCATGCGCCACTGGCGCGCTCGGCTCCGCGCTCCGCGGGCCCAGCCTGCCGGCCCTGGGCACCGGCGCCGCGGCGGGGTCGGCCGCGGCCGCCGCGGCCGCCGCCCCGGGCCCCACGGGCGCCGCGTCCCCGCACCCGCCGGCCGTGGGCGGCGCTCCGGGCCCCGGGCCCGCTGGGCCGGGGGCACTGCACGCGGGCGCGCCGGCCGCCGGCCACGGCCTCTTCAGCCTACCCGTGCCCTCGCTGCTCGGCTCGGTCGCCAGCCGCCTGTCCTCCGCCCCGCTGACCATGGCCGGTTCGCTGGCAGGGAATTTGCAAGAACTCTCCGCGCGATACCTGAGCTCCTCGGCCTTCGAGCCTTACTCCCGGACCAACAGTAAAGAAGGGGCCGAGAAAAAAGCGCTGGACTGATTTTAAGTGTTTGCCTGTATTTATATTTATAGTATCTATTGTGGTGATATTTATGGACTCGCGAATTCGGCGCCCGAGGCTCCCACCAGGCCTCTGACAGCTCTCCTTTCCCATTAGTCTCTGCTCCCAACCTTACCTTGGGCTACTTTTTTTCTACCTTTCCTCCGTCTTCCCTTCCTTCCCCCGACTTCCTTCTGAATCCAGGAGAATCCAAAGAATTGGGGGAAATGCCCGAATTAGCCAACTGATGCCCCCAACCAATGCCTGGCCCTGGAGGGAAAAGACTGGTTCTGAGTCAAAGCACAGGACCCCGGCTTGGGCCCGCTGCTGCCGGCGATCATGCTTATGAATATTGAAAGAGGAAAGCTGCCAGCAGAGCCCTGGGGCTGAAAAAGCTTGTAGGTTTCGTTAGACCAAAAAAGAAGACGTTCCTTCCTCTTGCCAGAGAAACCGGGGCTTTGGGGAGCCCCTGGGCTCCACTCTAAGGACTGCTTGGTAGAGCCGATGCACACGCAGCTTTCTGCCTGGACAAATCTTGCGGATT
The DNA here is from genome assembly GCF_003009895.1 of Hyaena hyaena. Classification (NCBI taxonomy): domain Eukaryota; kingdom Metazoa; phylum Chordata; class Mammalia; order Carnivora; family Hyaenidae; genus Hyaena; species Hyaena hyaena. The sequence goes on along the minus strand of NW_024080755.1, from coordinate 946,416 downwards.
TTTTTTTCCCCTTTAGAGAAACAACAATCACAACCACCCCCGACCTCAGGAGATAAACCAAACATCACGGTGGGCAACGGCGCTAATACATTTGATGGGATCAGCAATAAAGCAAGAGTAACAACTACCACGTGAAACCAGATGAAGTGAAACCAGTTTTTAAATACTCCTATAACAATCGAGTTTGGACGGTTGCAGAAAATCCAGGATAGAGAACGCTCCGCAAGGCAATGCAAAATTCAAGGTCTCGGTGTTCCGGCTTTACACAGGAACTTACAAGGAAAAAGCTAGAGAAAAGCCAACGCCTCTATTGAAAGAAAATGCAGAATCTTTTCTCTGAGGCTGTTCGGGCGACGGCAGAACGTTTCCCGCTACTCCGGGAGAGCTGGGCGGCCGCCGGCGCCTCTCCCCAGCTTCTCCCCGTCGACACGGAGGCAGAATTGCTGGGCTTGGAAACGAATCGATGCCCTCTGCCTCCTCTTTCCCACTCCCGGATTCACGAAACCCCTCCAGCGCGCAGGAAACGACTGGATTTCAGAGCTGTTCTTGGAGAACCAGGTGGCTGGGACGAAGAGGGGACAGAGGGGCGACCCGGCCCCCTTATTCATATCAGCTACCTGCTCCGGTAGGAAAGGCTTCCCTCCCCACACCCCTGCGCGCCCCTTCCCCCAAGCTTTCCAAGGTCCCAAGTCAGAGAAACCCTGACCGTGACACCGTCACAGCCTGTCCCTTACCGGAGCAACAACCACCGTCCCGCAGCCACGGCCACCCGCATTTTAACCAAAACCACAGACCTAGACGGCGAGGTGCCGCAGTGTCTAGAATGTATTCCTTCATCCGAAGCGAGCGCAGAGCATTTTTTAAATAGTAATTTTATTGTAAATTATTTACATCGGAAGCTTCCCCCACCCTCTTTATTTTTTTCTTTTAGGAAATAGTGAAGAAAATAATGAACGATTCAAACATGGGTAGGTGTCACTGAATCCTGGCTACTAACTTTGTTCTGAATGTTTTGGATATTTGGATGTTTTGTATTTATGTGGTGAGAGTGAAATATATATATCTAAGATGATAAAATGAGGTGTATTTTTGTCTTGTGTCTGAAGGATAAAAACACAAATGAAAGAAGAAGAAGAAGAAGAAAAGGATGAGAGACCCAGCAAATGATGAGGCTCGGAGGCGTGGGGGCTCCTGGGGTGGAGGGTGGCAGGCCTGTAGCTTTGGGGTCCTGCCCTGGCACCGTGAGGTCCTGGGATGAGGTTTGGGGTGGACTTTGGTCCCAAAAGACGGAGTCGCCCGGCTATGATGTTTGTTTCGCTACTTTGAGTGTGTCTCTCTCTGACTCTCTGTCCCAAAGGGGTTAGACCTTCAGACCCTGTCCCCCTTGACTCCTTCTTTCTTGGTTTATTTAGGAATTTGTCTGGACACCCTAAAGGTCCTGCCTCCTAACACTCCCAGTTTCTAGAGTTTTCCAGCCACATCTCCAAGCCGGCTGGCAGTATTTTGGATTCGTCCAGTCACAGGGCCCGGAACAGTTAAGACTTTCCTTTCTTCTGATTTAGAGTCTCTCTTCCGCAAAGAGAAACTTGAAGTAGCAAGAGAATGGGATAGATATCAATTCCCACACAGACTTCTTCCCCTTCTCGGCTCCAGCATATACGAGGTGGTGGCCGCACCAGATGTAGACGTGGCACTCAGAACTCTGGGGCTGAGAAGGGTACTCCTAAAACATGAGGTCCCGGGGGCACAGGCAGAGCGGCCCTAGCTCCCTCTGTTTGGTGACCAAGTACCTGGGTGATGTGGGGGCCCGCAGTTCCCTTGGCGCACCTGTACCGGCTGGGTCCTCAAACCCTCAGGAGGGTACTGCACCCGCCGGTTTAAGGCATCTGAAATGAGGCGGTGGCGCAGTGCTGTCGGCTGAGTTCCCGAGCTGAGTGTGGGTTGGAACTCTGCGTGGTTTAGGGCCTTCGCTGTGAGCTGGTTGTTTTCCAGGGAGCAGCCACTGCCCCCAGACAGTCTACTTTTGTTTCTAAGTCACTGCCCATCCCTTAGCTTGCTACCTCTGGGCTCCTCCCCTCCCAGTCCTTCTCCGGGGCTCACTTTCTTTTGCTCGGAAGCTGCTTTCTCCCTTCTATCCATCTAAGGATCTCTCTCCCCTGGTGCTCTGGGTCTCTGTCCCCTTGTTTTTCCTTTCTTTCATTGCTTCTTCCCAGTCAGTCTCTGTCTCTCTCTGCCACCGATCCCTCTGCCTGCCCTGTTTGGCCCCAAGGCCCAGGCATGATGGCTCTACTGGCTTTCTGGCTGGTGGTTTGGGACCAGTGACGGAAGACAAGAGAGGGAGAAGGTGCTATACATTTATGGAACAAAAGAAAACACAAAATCCTAGTTTCAGGGTCCCCAAGAAGCTTTGCCTCTCCCCCCAGGAGCATCAGCCACCAAGCAGATCCCTTGGAGGCTTTCCCTCCTTTCACTTTTTTGCTTCCTGATCCCTAAAACGGGGCAAGAGCCACCTACCCCCCATCTCTCTGCTTCACCTCCCTTCCCTCCCTGGCTTTGGGAAGGGCCACTGAGCTCTTCTCCTGCCACTCAGGGAGTGCGATTGTTCTAAACGAGACTCTTCTGCATAGAACATGAATCACAATTTTAATTAAAAAACGTTTATAGACAATTCATTTAATTTTAGTGCCTGTCTTGTTTCCCTTCCTTCCCCAAGGGCCTCCAGCAAGCTGCTTGGGTCCCTGGAGGTCTCTGGTGAGGCCTCTGGCCTCCCACAAGTGACTCACAGGCCGGGGAGGAGGCAGGTAGCCTCTGTGACAACAGCTGGTCCTGCCTGGGAGAAGGTGGAAGAGGCTCTTGGAGGTCAAGGCCAACAGCTGGAGTTGGGGGAGCTGAAAGGAATCTCATGCTCAGGCCTGCACAAAGCAACGTCCAAGTTAGCTCGGAGAAAAAAGAAAAAAAAAGGAAAAGAAAAAACCCCAACACCTCTCACCAAACTCCTGTGACTTTGGCGGTCAGGTGCAGGGAAGACGTGGGAAGTCACTTGGGGAACTGAACTGGGACACAGGCTCATATCCATGCTTGCAGCTGGCCTGGCCCAGAGCAGAGTGTAGTCATAATAAATAGCATTTAGCAGCCCTTTAGAGTTTACAAATAGCCTTTCACATATACCATCTCTATTACTCTTACTTTCAGAATGCCAGCCTTATTTTAAAGAGCCACAGGAGGCTTGGAGCAGTCAGATGACTTGCTGGAGGCTATAGCATAGTCAGAGCCACAAAACTATAAGCTCCCGTGGGGCCAGGACCCTCTTCTTCCAGCCTATTTTCTTCTCTCCCTCCCTCCCATCCCTCCCTTCTTTCTTCTCTCCTCTTCTTTCCTTCCTTCATACCTTCCTTTTGTACCCAAAGTGTCTGGCTCATGGTACCTGAATTCTTTAGCCTGTTTACACCCACATCTGTGGACTCCTATTTCCAGCCACACCAGCTGCTAAGGATTTACTTGGTGCCTTCATCAGGAGGTTTGACTTTTTCCCTTCTTCCTGTTTTCTTTCTTGCTGGTATCCAACTGCTGCACCTACTCCTCTCTAGAGTGACATCTTTAACCCCCTTACCACCTCTGCCTCATATGTCTGTAAAAAACAAAACAAAACAAAACAAAACACAAAAGAAACCAAAACACTTCTTTAAGATCTATTATTCATATGGTAAACATCTATACGGTAAGGTACACAAAGCTTAAGCGTACAGTTGATGAATCTGTACACATGCAGGCTTGTGCGCATGTGCACGAACTCACACACACACACACACACACACACACACACACTTCTTGAATTGTTTCAGTGATACTCTTTCAACTTCCCTTCTGAGGCCACATGATGATACAATATTTTCCTCCTGTTTGAAGAGAAATATTGGTGTCCTGCTAGGAGTCAAGGTAGCATGGAAAAACTTTCCAGAAAGTTCCTCTAAGGCTTCTTGACAGAATTAGAAATCATGTATTTCTTCCAATCCCCTGCAGTCCTGAGTCTAAGTGACTTAAGTCAAACATCTGATCAGAACTTAAAATCTGCTAAGTCAGGGTTTTTTCAAGAAAAAAACAGTGGAAGACCACCTACTTCTGAGTCATCTGGGGACTGGTTAAAATGCAGATTCCTGTACCTGAGCCCTCCCCCGCCTCATATGAATCAGAAACTATGAGAGTGGGGCTCAGGGCTTTGCGTTACTAATACGTTTCCCAAGTGATTTAGTATCCACGCTAACATTTGAGAACTGTACTAAATGGCAAATTCTCAAAACACCACAACCTCCAGCATCTGGCCCAAGGCCTGGTGTTTGGTGGGAATACAAGGAATGTTTGGTAAACAAATTAACCCACATGTTCTGACACAATTTAGAGTTTTCCTGGATCACATCATACCATTGTAACTTAACACCGTGTCTACACTGGGAAATCTTTACATTTCAGGGTCTTTTTACTGGAATGGGCTTCATTTTGATGAAGCAGGAAAAGAAAGAGGGATAGAATTTGGCAATTTCTCAGGTCTCAGGGATGGGTTTTAATAAACCCAACTGGCACATGCGGTCCCCTCAGACCTGGAAGTTTGGGGAGGGTGGGAGGAGAGCCCTCCAGGTTTGCTGAAAGCCCTCTACCTTTCTTGGTTGGAACTGAGGATTCTACTGGAGAGATAGTAGAGCAATGGAAAGGAGCAAGGCCATCAGGGTCAGAGAAGCTGGCGTTGAATGGATGCGGAAGCTGAAAATTACTTCTATATTCTCGGATGTATGCTTGAAGCCTATTTTCTATCTAGAAGCACATTTGCTTATCCTCTTACCCTGAAAACAGAAAAGAAATGTGCGCTTCACGTGGTGATGTTGTATCCATTCTCAAAAACAACAGCAACACACACACAAACACATACACTCTCCCATTCCTTGGTATCTCACAATGGCCACCATCATGGTTTGCTGCGCTAAGACAAAGTATTCTTAGTGGTTACTAGTTATGGTCTCGAGAATCAGAGTGACCTAGGTTTGAATCCTAGAGCCACCACTAATAGCTGGGTAATCTCAGACAGACTATCGGCCAGCTGCCCTAAGCCTGTTTCCATTTATGTCAAATGATGACAATGATGGTAGATACCTTACAGAATTTTCATGAGTAGTTAATTAGATAAGGCATGTATACCATCTGGTACAAACTAATATAAACATTCAAATATTAACTATTTATTGCAAGACTGTGTCACTGTGGTAGCTGATGATCAGAGACTCGGGGCCTCAGTTTCCCCATCTGTAGTATGGGGAGATTGGTCTAAAGCCCTTTCATGAAGAAGGACCTGGGATTGTGGTTGAGCCAGTCATAGTGGAATTTACTCTCCCTTCCTTTAGACTGGATACCATAGTCACCAGTAAAGCACAACATTTTTACTCCAAATGATAAATTATTATTTTAATGACATGGCAGACAGCCCTCAGCTATCAGTCTCCTTTGGGAATTGCCTTAGTTGAGAGAGCCACCTTGCCCAGGGTCATGCCCTGTGTTTCCAATGACTGGGAGAGACATGGGGATAAGTCTGGTGCTCACACCCCAGCTTTGGGTAGCTTTGAAGGACCAGTCCATCTTCCCAACTCCCCAAACTGTTGGCTGAAGTTCTATCAAGATCCCAATGCAGCTGGGCATCTCCTTCTGCCCAGTACTGCTTCTTTCTTTTCTCTTCCACACTTGTTGAACTTGGAGCACTCGCTAATATACCTCCTACACGCTAATCTCTGCTTCTTAGGGAACCCAGTTTGCATCAAATGTTATGGAGAAGTGCATGGAAAATGGCGGAAATGAAGAGGAAGCACTGAGGAACTATAGCATAGGATGACGGAGGGAAATCATGGCAGAGGCAGGAATGCAGGCAGGACCCGGTATATCATGTTCATGACATTTTCACTTTACCATCAAGGTGATGGGGAGTCACTGAGAGGTTCTCCCAAGGAAACCATGAAATTATTGCACGTCTGTATTTTGAGAGATTTTTTTTTTTTTTTTGGCAGTAGGGGAGAACCTCAGGGGAGGTGTTATGGAGAGAGGAACACACGGATTCTGAGGCAGAGAACAGTTGGTGAGTTCACTCCAACAGGGACAAGAGATGGTGGGCTCAAGACATTTTTTGATATACAATCAACAGATCGTAGTAACCAAGGGGAAGTGACTGGTGGTGACGTGGATTTCAAGACTGGGCCCAAGGGGAACTTTCAAACCCTTGAGCCAGAGAAGGACAGATGCTGAGCCTGAACCCAAGAAGGGCTGGGGGGCGGGGGGGTGAGGTGGCTCCACGCCTGGGGAAGGAGAGTAAGTTCTCCCTGACGCCTTGGACCTGAAGGTAGGAGGGCCCAAGGGTGGGAAAATTCCCGGAGCATGCGCCCTCTGCGTGACAGAGCCCAGCACCTGCTCCCTGGGGCTCTTCTCAGTGGGCGGAGTCTGCGGCGCGTGCGTGAAGGTTGCGCGCCGGGTGGGTCACTCCCAGCACCCGCACCCCGAGCCGAGCCTCTCAGAGGCTCACCCCACGCGGTGCTCCCTGGGGCCCGGGGCGGGGGTGCGTTTGCGGGAGGTGCCAGCCGCGACCACCACCAGGAAGGTGGACAGCTGTGTGTGGTGTGATGCTGTCGCGGCCTTCACCCAAGTGAGCCCGGCCATGGCGCCCCCTTGCCCAGCGCGACAAGTCGGCCCTGGAAAGGTCTTCCTCGCACGGCTGGCTCTGAAGATGTCAGCGGTGACTCAGGTCTGTGGAACAGCCCACGCGACCTCAGGAGGGGTGGCCGTGACCCCTGCAAGCCCCTTCCTCTCCCCGTCCATGCTCTGTTGGGGTTCTCACCCCAGCCGCTCAGCTTGCAAAAAAGGGAGAGGGAGGTGGGTCAGAGACCCCTCCTCCATCCTCCAGACCCGCGCTGGGGGCTCTGGAAGGCAGCCCAGGTGGACCGGCTCTTGCAAGGAGAGAAGCAGAGATGAGGGCTTTGTTAAGGATGCTCAATAGCGGGGACTCACGTTTTGTTTTGTTTTCCTTCTTTCTCGTTGGTTGGATCAAACTGCCGCGTGTGAGGTAGGTGGTGGGTAAGTAAGTTCATCCTCATGTCCGTTTTGTTGAGGGCCAGGCTTAGTCCATTCCGGGGACGAGCTAAATGCAAGCTTACTGATCTGGCCCCGGTGTCCGTGGGTGCTGTCTATGGTGGGCAAGCACAGAGAGTTGAAAGGGTGTTTGTTGGGTGAGATGGACAGACAGCCTGTAGGGAAGGACTGTGGGTTCCGAGGATCAGGAAGGTATATCCGGTCTTCGCAAAGGCAGCCCAGGGAGGAGAGGGAAGGAAGAAGGAAAGAAAATGAAGTGGAATGAAGTGGAATGAAATGGAATGACGGGGGCATACGTTGAGATAAGGCCGGAAAAGTACCCTGATCAAGAAAGGTCTCAATATCACCCTAAAGAGTGTTACTCTGTAGGCGAAGGGAGGTCTTCGGTGGGGCAGGGTTGGGAGGAAAAGCTGAGTTACTGATCAGACGGGTGCAGGCAGAGGGAGAAAGGTTAGTGAACTTGAGGTTGGGTGTTAAGGTCTGAAATTAGGTTGTAGGTGAAGAGAAGGGAAAGTAGGTACAACGCGCATGCCTTTGATCTTGTCAGTGATGGCAGTTGGGGTGGCTTAATACACTGATACCAACACTCCTTTCTAAACATAAGCTTTTTTTTTTTTTCCATTTTAATATTCTCTTCCTGAGCTTCCTATGAACGTCTCTATTCAGAGACTATTAACTTCTACCTAAATTGGATTGGTTTGTGGTGGCTGCCTGGGGTGCTGAATGGAGAATTCTGAGGCTGCATCTAAGCTCTGTCAGGGAAAAGTGTGCTGATCATTGGCAATGTCTCCCATAACCATAGGAGAGGTTTGTGCAATTCTGAGGGAAATATAAATGACTTTGTGTTTAGGTTGCTGCTCTAGGTTCTTTTTTTTTTTTATACGTTTCAATTTCATTAAAAAATTTTTTTGAATAGTTTATTTATTTTTGAGACAGAGCATGAGTGGGGAAGGGGCAGAGAGAGAGGGAGACACAGAATCCGAAACATGCTCCAGGCTCTGAGCTGTCAGCACAGAGCCCGAAGTGGGGGCCGAACCCATGAACCGTGAGATCATGACCTGAGCGGAAGTCTGACATCCAACTGACTGAGCCACCCAGGCGCCCCTGCTCTAGCTTCTGAGTAAGGAGCTGGGTCCAATTTTGGCTCAGGAAAGGTGGGGCACATAGGAAGCTGTCTCTATGTGTCTAAGGGTAAGTTTCCTGCAGGGGGTAAATCCATCATCACGTAGATCCCCACAATAGGCCATAGTAAGGAAATCAGGCTTTAAATTCTAATTCTGCCTTTGATTAGCCATGGGAACAGAGACAAACTACCCTTTTCAATCCGAATACTCTTCTGTTAAAATATTATTATAGTAATACACAAAATACTACTTTATCAACCAAGATGTAAAGTGCTAACCAGTGCCCAACTATGAATGTAACAAATGTTAGCCCCTTACTTTCCATTTTGAACCAAACCTTGTCTTGAAGGCCCTAAAGATCAACTTCTGACTAGGTTTTCTTCTGGGCAAAATTATATTATAGCGATTTTTGTGAAGACGCATTGAGACACTGGATATGGAGTGTATGACAGAATCGGAGAAGACAGGTTCTTTGCAAGTTGGTAGAATGGAGAAGGCACATTTTCAACAGTTTGGCATCTTCAGAGCATTTTTTTATTCAATTATACAAACCCCCCCCCCCAGTTGTGCATTTTGTTAACGTTCCTGTTTTCCCTCGGCATAAATATGTTCATATTATACATATTGTTTTGTGACTTCTTTTTCGTCTGACAGTATATCTTGGAGATCCTGTTTTGTCACTGCACATGGATCTACCTATTTTGTTAAACTCTATATATTCTATAGTTATTAATGCATTGTAATTTGTTCTGCCACTCACTTACTGATGGAAATTTGTATACCTTCTTTTTTTTTTTTGCTTTTATAAATATGTTTCTAAGAACATTCTTGTGCCTTTCTGCACCTCTACTGATATTCCTAAAAGTGGAATTACTGAGTCAAACAATATGTATATTTACATTTTAATAGGTACTGCCAAAGATTGAAGGGATCTATATTTGTACTCAAAAGTTTTTGAAAGTCAGGTGGGATTACTTAATGTTTGCTACTGGATATGATCTATCCAAGTCTCTTCTATATGCTAAGTTCTCAAATAATTGGTGTTAAAAATGTACAGTTGAGCTGTGTACCATGTATGTTATGAATCCATTTATTTCCTTGGACAACTTTTGTTTTCCCTGGAGTTTATAGTTCTCTTATTTTCTGTTTGATTGGTTCTCTGTGTGGTAATCACTAATTCATTTCGAACTATGTCATGAGTGTGACTCTTTCAGGTAGTTCTCATACATCAGAAATTCTCCCAGTTCCTTCTTTTTGGAGATGTCTGTTTTGGTATTGCCGTCCTGCCCTGATGGAGACTGCTAGCTCTGTCGGCCTGTGATACAGCTGCTTTTCCAGTATCCTTCTTCACTGTTATTCTTGGGGTCATTATCCTTTCCTGAGTTGGAAGCTCCGTTTCCTGGATTCTGTGTCTTTCTCTTTGATGATTTGCTCCCTTGTTTTGATGGAACACTTCCTTCAGTGGCTCCTTGAGACATGGTGCATGGAGGTTTGTTTGGTTTTGAGAGTTTGGATGTCTGAAAGTGCCTCTTTTGTACTCTTAAACTTACATGATGATTTACCTGAATATAAAATTACAGGTTAGAAATGCTTTTTCCTCAGAATTTTGAAGATATTGCTTTATTGTCTTCTAGCCCTCAGTGTTGCTGTTAAATCCAATACTCTTCTGATTTGTGATCCTTTATATGTGACGATTATTTCGCAAAGGAAGTTTTTGGGATCTTTTCTCTGTCCTGGTATTCTGAAATTTCATAAAAATGTGGTTGGAGTAGGTCTTTTTATAGCCAATGTGCTGACATTCTGTGGGCCTTTCAATCTGGAAACATATCTTTCATTGGCAAATTATCTTGAATTATTTCTTTGATAATTTCTTTTCCTCTTTTCCTCTGGTCTTTTTTTCTGGAACTCTTATTATTTGGACATTGGATCTCCCGGATTGATCTAATTATCTTTCCTTTCTTTTCTTATTTTCTGTCACTTGGTGTTTTGGATGAGTTAATATATTATAAAGCACTTAGGACAGTGCTGTTCCAAGAATGTATTATCTTCTCCTGTCTCTATGAAGATATTAATTATCATTTGTTTGATATTTCTTCTAAACTTCTAGTTTTATTCGGTTAGATTATTCGTAATTAATATTAGGACATAAATAACCTGACTGGAAGCTTTCTGTGCATGGTTGGGGGCTTACTGACTATTGAAATTTACCACGTGGTGATCTGGTAGGGATGTTTTGTTAGAGAACACCGAATATCTGTATCTTTAGGTCTTTTCTTTTATATCAGATTCTTCAGAGAAGAATTTTCCAATCTCCTACCTAAAGAGTATGGATCTAGTTGCCAATATTTTTGGCAGTTAAACATGAGAAGAGGGGTTGGAGTCTCACTGTCCACATGTAGACTTTCACTGATTCCTTTTTGTCTTCAGTTGCATCTTGTGTCTTCCAGTTCAGGGTCCTTCTGGTTCACTATGTCCAGAAGGGAAAAGAAACAAACAAACAAACACACAAACAAAACCCAAACTCCAGTTTTATGATCCATATACTCATTGTGGGAGATGGGATTGAACTGGGAGCCCAACTACTTCTTTTGCATACTGGTTCTGTAGCCTGCAATCCTGGTGAACTCATTTATTAGCTCAGATAGGTTTTTTTGAGGGCTGGAGAGTCATTTCCTAGTTTTTCAAGATGAGTTATGGCCCCTGAAGAAAACCAGCATATTGGGATTTAGTGAGGAACAAAATGAGCTTCCTCTCCTGCACTGCAGTGAAGAGACACTTTGTTTTATAGCCAGTGCAGAGCTCGATGTGGGGGGAAGGGGAGATTGAACTCATGACCCTGAGCTCAAGACCTGAGCTGAGATCAAGAGTCAGATGCTTAACCGACTGATCCATCCGGGTGCCTCTGTAGAGACACTTTTCTTTCTTTCTTCCTTTCTTTTTAAAAATATAATTTATTGTCAAATTGGCTTACATACCACACCCAGTGCTCATCCCAGCAAGCACCCTTCTCAATGCCCATCACCCATTTTCCCCTCTCCCCCCCGCAATCCACCCTCATTTTGTTCTCTGTATTTAAGAGTCTCTTGTGGTTTGGTTCCCTCCCTCTCTGTCACTATTTTTTTCCCTTCCCCTCCCCCATTGTCTTCTGTTAAATTTCTCAAGATCCACACGTAAATGAAAACATATGGTATCAGTCCTTCTCTACCTGACTTATTTCGCTCAGCATAACACCCTCAAGTTCCATCCATGTTGCTACAAATGGCCAGATTTCATTCTCTCTTCATTGCCATGTAGTATCCATTGTATAGATAAACCACATCTTCTTGATCCATTTGCCGGTTGATGGACATTTAGGTTCTTTCCATGATTTGGCTATTGTTGAAAGTGCTGCTATGAACATTGGGGTCCACGTGCCCCTATGCATCAGCACTCCTGTATCCCTTGGGTAAATTCCTAGCAGTGCTATTTCTGGGTCATCGGGGAGTTCTACTGTTAATTTTTTGAGGAACCTCCACACTGTTTTCCAGAGAGGCTGCACCAGTTTACATTCCCACCAACAGTGTAGGAGGGAGCCCGTTTCTCCACATCCTTGCCAGCATCTGTAGTTTCCTGATTTGTTCCTTTGGGTCACTCTGATTGGCGAGATCTTATTTTCAAATGGAGCAGTAACTATTAAATTTTAATATGAAATGCTCCATTCTCCTAGTTATTTAGTTAAAGCTGCTGACCTAGCTTCTTTAAGACCATGGAAACTTGGGCTAGAGACAGGTAGCCCATAGCTCTGTGGCTACACTATTGTGACTGTGGTCCAGGAGCCAGTCTCCCCTTGGATCAGGCAGCCAGGCCTTTCTCAGAAGGGACAGATGTTGGATGACTAAAGGAAATTCTCCCTCCAGGAAGAGAAAAGCAGAGAACAGAATGAAAATAAGAGAGTAATAGGTTTCACAATGTACTTTCCAAATCTCTTAGGAGAGACTATTCACTCCCTATTCCCACTCTTTCCACTGTAGTCCAGGCCACCATCATCTCAGCACCTCAGTTACGATCAAAGTCTCCTAATTTGTCTCTAGTTCTTTCCCCTACAATCTCTGCTCTGTATTGTAGCCACAGTTGTATTTCTCAAATACAGATCTAATCTAAGTTACTCTACTGCTTAAAAGGGATCACATTCAGTTTCCTTAGCATTGCTTACGAGGCCACTCTTGACCAGACCTTGCCTTTGCTCACTGTTTCTGTCCCTTTTACTTTATAATTCAGTCTTACTGAGCTTTAAAACTTTTTCCTGTTATGCACAAACTGCTCCCGGTGTCTAGAGCATGTTTCACTATTAACTCCTTTCTCCCTGACCCTCATCCATCCCTTTCATCTATCAATATATATAAATAAATGAGGAGAAAGAGAAAATTCAATGAAAAAAGCAAAGTGCAGCCCATTTTAAAGATGTAGAACTTGAGGCATGGAAAGTCTGTATCAGTGAAAGAATTCTAAGTTAAACTTTGTTATTCAGAGTCCCGGAAGACCACTCTGAATATCATGTTTAATCCTGGAGTTTTGTTTCATTGTCAAATGTGCTTCTCCCTGAGTTGGGGTCCTTTCTTTTCATTGCCTGAGGCCCGTTAACCACCAGGTTGGGGGCAGAACCATAACTCTGCTGCATCAGCAGCTGAAGCTTGGCGATTCTTTTCTCTTTTTCTTTATTTCCCTCCCTCCCTTCCTTCCTTCCTTTCATTTTAGAGAAAATGACCATGATTGGAGGAGAGGGGCAGAGGGAAAGAGAGAGAATCTTAAGCAGGCTCCACGCTTAGCATGGAGCCCAGTGGGGGGCTCGATCTCACGACCTTGGGATCATGACCTGAGCTGAAACAAAGAGTCAGACACTCAACTGACTGAGCCACTCAGGCACCCCTTAGCGATTCTTTTATGTCCATACTCTGGTAGAGGGATACGTTTGGAACAGCACAGAGACATAAGAGTTGGGTAAGGAGAATTTGGAACATAAGAAGGTTTCGAAGGACCCCAAGTCCAGAGGTCATTTATGTCATGGCTGGAGTCAACAAGTGCTAATCACTCACGACTCTTCCTTTTTTCAAATCAACAGACAACGAGATGCCAAATAGGTTTTCAAATTTAAGTGGAAGCAAGCACAAATTTAAGTGTTAGCAAGTGCCTTCTCTCTCGCACCTGAACTTGAATGCATCCATCCAAGCATGGGCAGAGAAGGGGAGAGAAAGGTGGAGAGGGATAGTTTTCCCGCTCTGAAAGCACCTGCCAGCGGCCCCATGAATATCAGTGCTCACCACTCAGGTTAACTTCTCACCTTTCCCTTGAGTTGTGAGTTAGAGGAATGACCACTTCTCCCAACCACTTCGCTACATGGGAGAATTGCCTACCTGGCCCCACTGCCTTTAAAAAAATGTAATTAAGTCATTTAGTTGTTATTGTTCTTAAATTTAACAATATGCCAGAAGGTTGAGAGTTCTTACTGTTCTTTTGCATTTGTTTTGATGGTGTGCAGTGCTGTTCCTAAGTCTGACAAGTGGGAGGTATGCACTTTAACATGTGTTGATTGACTGGAATCACAAAATTAGTTCATGAAGACCGTGTATTTGAGTCCCTTTGATTTCATAAGCCATCTCATGAAAAATCCACTTAAGAAAAACATTTTCTGACATGTGTTATCACTCTCACTCTTTCTGTATAGGCCATTAGCCATTTGCCTTCCCCTAAGCCATTTGACACCATGTTGCAGACATCATGACATTTCTTCCCCCAAACACTTCAGAATGTATTTCCTAAGGACACTCTCCCACACAACTACAATACCAATAGCATATCTAAGAAAATTAATAGTTTTGTAATATTACCTAATATCCACTATGTATTAAAATTTCCCCTGGTTATTTGAATAACCTCTAATAGTTTTCTAATTTTTAATTTTTTAAATTATTTATTGATTTATTTATTTGAGAGAGAAAAGGAGAGAGCGAATGAGGGAGGGGCAGAGAGAGAGAACCCCACCAGGTGCAGAGAGAGTCGGAGGAGACAGGGAGAGGGAGTGCGGAGCCTGGAGCAGGGCTTGAGCTCACCCGATGTGGGGCTTGAACTCACAAACTGTAAGATGATGACCTGAGCCAAAGTCAGATGCTTAACTGAATGAGCCACCCAAGCTCCCCAGTGTCTTATAATTTTTAAAAATTCTATGTCAGATCTGGGTTATATTTTACATTTGGTGATCATATCACATTTGTTATCATATTACGTTTGTTGCTTTGAATCTAGAACAGTTGTCTGATTTCATTTTCTCCCGCACGAGCCTGGCTCTGGGGAAGTCCAGGCCTGCTACTACAGAGTGAAATGCTTTGTAGATTTGTCTGATTTTTCCCTTGCAGTGTCATTTAAATTGTTTCTCTGTCCCCCGTATTTCCTATGAACTGGAAATGACACATATCTGGCTAGAGTACTTCCTAGGCAATATTTTGTTGCCGTTGCCTTCTCCTGTGGTCTGAAGAGGAGAATGGGCCCATTTTGCAATCAGCACACAACTTCTGAGCTTCTAGTAGGTAGCATGTACTTTGTTAGATAAAATGGAAGACTATAAAGAAATAATGTTCAACGTAGTACCTGGCACATGATAGAGGCTCTATACATATTTATTGGCTGCTGAACTATCTTAAGAAGGTAATTGACATTGTAAGGCAATAAATGTTGAGAGTCAAGTGAGTTGCCGAGTGGAGCTGTATTTAATTTAATTGATAAGCCTGCTTCTGTATGCTCTGGAGCTAGGTACTGTAGGCGCTGCTAAGTATGGTCATACATTGATGATCTAGACAGCCCCAGTCTCTGCCTTTGAGGAGTAAATGCCACATTTAGAAGTTGGAGAATAAATTTAGGTGGGAAGGAAGAATTTGTTAAAGTACTCAACAATGTAAGTTGGAGTTTGATTCTGGAAAACTTTGAATGGAGGTCAGATAATTCAGACCAACAGAGAAGATTGGTTTTCTTTTTTCTTCCTTTCCTTCCTCTTTGTTTCTTTCTTTGTTTCTTTTTGACATGGTTTTCTAATACACAGCATTTTGGAGGGGTTACATTTGGGCAATGTTGCTTTATAACTTAATATGAGCCTGCCTTAGTTTCCCCACTTGTAAAATGAGAACTATAATAGCTCCTATAGCTCATATTTGTTTAGCACTTGCTTTGTGGAAGATACCATTTTAAATTAATTTATAAATTTAGAATTATATACACATATAATCTCCTTTGATCTTCATACCTCTGTAGGCTACTATCTATAATTATGTCCATTCTATAGATGAGGACACTGAGGGAGACAGAGGTTAAATGGTTTGTCCAAGATTATATAGCTAGTAAATGATAGAATCAGAGTTGAGCTCAAGCCAACTTTAGGGATTATACTCTTAGCTTTTCATACACAGAATTGCCTATAAGGCTTTTGAGAGGATTAGAGGAAATAACATATTCACTTAATCAGTGCATTGCATATAGAAAAGCTCCACAAAGTGAGCTGTCATTATTATTTCACTTGGAGAAATCCTTAGTGAAGTGCTTCAAAACACGGTAGATCGTGAGAAGTTGTGAGTTGTTGAACTCGTCACAATTTGTGTCACTTTCTGGAAGATTAACGTGGCAGTGCTGAGTAGGACGGGATATAGAAGGAAAGTCTGGACACAGAGATGTGTGGAGACTTGAAATAGTCCAGGTGAGCACGGGGAGAGATCCACCATCATCAGAACAGCTTGACGGAAGGGAATTTTCAAGGAACATGGCCAGTCAGGCAACAACATTTATGGAACACCGGAAGTGCACATGTAACTGCTGGCTACGTGGAAAGAAAGAAAACCAATGTTCTCTAAACACCCATGTCAGGTGTTATTGCCCCTTTTCCCCTTCAGTTGCCATTTATTGAGCACCTTCTATAGGCAAACACTTGTCTATAATTATTTCTCATTCTCACAGCAATACTGCAAGGTAGGTATTATTGGTATCCTTTTTCTAGATGAGGTTCAAAGATAAGAGACTTGCTCATGGTAGTGGGAGGAGGGAGGGAGAGACGGGGAGGGAGAGAAAGAAGAAGCAAGGGAGGGAGGGAGAAAAGGAAGCTAGCTCTTTTGAGGGTCCAATCCCAGATCTGTCTGATTTCAGGGCCCATACCAGACTAAGAATATTTGTTTGAGCCATGAATTTTCTGAAATTGTAGGCACAATTTTATGGGAGATGGTCACTTGGAAGATTCTCAAAGGAATCTATGACCCCAAAAAGCAAAGAACAATTATCTTAAACTATGAGAATTGGAAGGATCCTCTGAAATTATGGTCCCGCTGCCCTCATTTCAAAGTTGGACGATTTGGGGCACATCGGTGGCTAAGTTGGTTAAGCATCTGACCTTGGCTCAGCTCATGATCTCACGGTTGGTGAGCTGGAGCTCCGCATGACAGCTCAGAGCCTGGAGGCTGCTTTGGATTCTGTGTCTCCCTCTCCCTCTGCCCCTCCTCTGGTTGCGCTCTCTCTCTCTCTCTCTCTCAAAAATAAAATTTAAAAACAAAGTTGGGCAAACTAAAGCACAGAAAGGGGAGCAGTTTGTTACAGAGTGACTCAGGTTTCAGAGTCAGCACTAGATCTCAGTCCCCTTGTCCTTCAGGCCACTGCATCTCCCTGTTTGGTAGCTTACATCAGGGCAGCAGAAGCCTTGGGCAGCTGGGAAGAACTGAAGTGCTCTGGGCAGATCCCCTTTTAGAGTGCCTCACAAGGAGTTAGGCACCTCTGTAGGGAGGTGTGCTAACTCCTCAAGGACCAGGTTCTAACTCAGCACCATTTGGTCAATTGCCACTTTCTAGGGTACCACTAGTAAGCGATGGCTTGAAGGCGAGTTCTGGAGTGTAGGAGAGCAAACCCATCTCTCGGGGGCCTGCTTTGTGCCTTTGTATACCTTTCTTCCCAGGTAGGGAAGGCCCTGCCTGGGCTGTGGGTGATCCGGCCTCCTTTAAGGAGGCCGTAGGAGCGGGGAGAAAGGCAGGGAGAGCTGCTTCCTAGGACAGCACACCCACCCAGCTTCACCACAAAGCAGTGCAGCTGGTATTCCTATCCCCTCCTCGTTCTGTCTCCCGGGGGGCCTCGCAGGCCGCCTCCACCTCCTTCTGAGCCTGAAAGCACAGCCCCTTTCCCGTTTCCTCATTTTTAAGGATCCTGTAATTCTACCCATCACCTAGCTCAGCGCCTGGCACTTGGAAAGTTTCGAATCAGTATTTACTGACTACGTAAATGAACGAGATCCCACTCGGGTCTGAACCTGGGTTCTACCATTTATACTCTGTGTTATAACAAGTAAGTTAACCTCTGTGGGCAATAATGCCTGTGCTTACCAGGCAAAGTGGAAAGCAGAAGTCTCACTGGTGGTCAAGGCAGGTCCTCCTGGGACTGCGGACGAGGAGACACAGGACCGTGATGCTCCCGGCGGACTCAGAGGCAGACTGGCAGTGGCTGCTTCAGAGGCTGGTCAGAGTCCCTGAGCTCCAGTCCTGAGTCGGAGCCTCAACGTTGTTGCTTTTGTGAATACTAGGCTCATTCCTCACTCCTGGCCCGTCTCGGTAACACTGGGGAACTTTGAACACTTTTCTCTTCTTTGGACATGATGGTCCTTCAACTTTTCCCTTTCAGGGCAAAACCAAATTTATGCCAGCATCCTTCAGGATGGCCGGTCGTTGAAGGGGATGCCTGCTCGAAGGAAGTTAGGAATGGAAGGTTTGGGGTTTCTTGAAGAATGGCCCTTTGCGCTTTAGACAGGTTTCTGTTACTCAGCATTGTCCAGAAAATGATTATTGTTTCTAAATAAAACCTGTAGTTTCAGAACTAATCATGATAAGTCTACCCAGAATTAATGCCTGTCTGACATTAGACCAATTGCCTAGAAATCATGACACTTATAAGAAATAGTCATCTCTTTATTTGAATGAAAACAAAGCATTCCAGGGAAGATTAAAAAATATATTATTTTAATTTTTAGAGGAAAAGAATTCTTTAAAGAGAATTGTCAACGATCAAAACTGGTTGATAAATCACACATGTAACTATGTAATTAAACTTCTCCATTCTCTGAGCCCTGCAATTAGAGTTCTCCGTCTAGTTACCCGTAATGATTCATTCTTGCTAATATGCTGAAAAAGAAGGAAGTCAGGAACAGAAATCCGAACTTGAAATTTTTCCCTAATTTGGATCAAGAGGCAGCGGGAGTGCGCCTAGGCAGGGAGGCAGAGGCCCTGGGTTCAAGTCCCAGTCTACTTTTTCATTAACTGTGGGACTTCAACCAAATCGCTAAGCCTTATCTGAGCCTTTGTTTCCTCGGCTATAAAACAGGAAAATCATCCTTTGGAGTATTGTTACGAAGCCTTTATGAAACTAATGTTGTCCGTGTTAAGGCAGTGTAAGGCCTTACCACATTTTCGTCTTGTGCTTTCCCTGTCTTACCATAGCAGGCCAGGCCCTCTGTCGGCGGTACAAGGAAAAGGCTTTAATGTACAATATCAGCCTTTGTGGAGTGTGAAAAGACAGACATTAATGAAGGGCTGGGCTGCTTTGTTGAATGTGGCTGTGATTGACTGGTGGCCTTGCTTCTGATGATCAGGAATTTATTATTAGGAAAATTGCCAGTTGCCTGGGGAGCTGGGACTTGGTGTGTGCCTTCCCAGTTGCCAAGGGTCGCCACGGATGCCTCAGGTGCTGTTTCGTTCTCTGTACCAGATTCACATTTAAGGAGAAACCTCTCATTTAGAGCGCTTGGAGGTCATAGGGGATTGTCACAAGGACATGGAGAATGTTCAGACTTCAATTCCGGGTCTCAGTGTGGGGCCATTGGATAAGGATTGGGGTTTGAGTTCAAAGAGAATGTCAGAGCTGGAAAGTACCCTGCAGATTATCTAATCCAGTGGTCCTCAAAGTGTGGGGGACTTGTGGCTTCAGCTACACCAGGGAACTAGTTCGAAGTGCAAATCCTCCAGTCCCATCCCAAACCCGCTAAAGCAGCGACCCTGTGGCCGAGGTTTAGTAAGCCCCGTCAAACAAGCCCCTCCAGGTGACCGTGATGCGCTCAGAAGTTGAGAACCACTGCTCTAAACTAAGCCCGCGTCGTAAATCCTTGTGGAAATACTGACCCTGGCGCCCGGCACGTGGAAAGCAGTGCGTATACGGTAGCTGTTGCTACGTTGCTGTTCTTACCTACAGAGCTGGGATAGAACAAAAAATCAGACTTCCTGGCTGTGGCTTTGCCCGTGACACCACATTTTGCAGGGGTCCGCAGGAATTCTCATTGCACCGCCGCGGTCACCTTATTGGTCATAGCGACACCGTGGGAGTACAGCTGGGATGGTGTTTGAATAGCGGGAGGGTTTACGTGAATCTGGAGGGAAGGGGTTGAGACGCAAGGGAGCTCTTGGGGAACGAACGGGCTCTGACAGTTTCAGCACCCAAGCCTTCGGCTCCCCATCCGCATCACACTAAGAGAAAATACTATTTTCTGAGAGGGGTGTGAGAGATGTTCCAGAAGAGGGAGCTTAGTTGTGATAATTGATATATTAGCTGTTTTGACCTAAACTCTCATCAGAGTCTAGACTATCTCAGGTAGACTCTACTTGTGCGATTCCATTTTCCCGTCCATGAAGTGAAAATAATGTGATTTCCCCCTTGATTACTTGACAGAAGGTGTTTAGAGTGTCAGTTTTAGAAGAGCCTCAGAAGAAAGACTTTTGTTTTCCTATTTTAGTTGCTTGATTTTGTGATGATAAATGTAATGCATGTTAATGCTTTTGGATAACTTGGAAAAGTATTAAAAGGATGTTTAAGAGTCACCTGTAATCCCATCACTCAGGGGAAACTAATGTTTTGGTGTATTTCCTTCTGATCTGAAATTTTAACGGAAGAGTATGAAATCAAAAGATATTTTCTGTTGGGGAACACGTGCACATATTGAGTGTTTGCTGTGTACAAGGCACATGTTAATTGCTGAAGATATTTTAAATCAGTCAGTCCTTAGAACAACACCGTAAGGGAAGGGCTCCCCACCTTGACCGCACATCAGCATCACCTGGAGCAGTGGTTGGGACAGGTGTTAGGAATCTGACACCCGTGCCACCGATGAATTCTATCAAAAGCTCTGGGGAGTTGGGCCACGGCGTCAATACTTTGTTATGATTACACAACGTACTTTCTTTTTTTTTTAATGTTTTTATTTATTTTTGAGAGAGAGACAGAGCATGAGCAGGGGAGGGGCAGAGAGAGAGGGAGACACAGAATCCGAAGCAGGCTCCAGGCTCCGAGCCGTCAGCACAGAGCCCGACACGGGGCTTGAACCCACCAACTGTGAGATCATGACCTGAGCCGAAGTCTGACGTCCAACTGACTGAAACACCCAGGCGCCCCTACACAATGTACTTTTGAGACTAAAGAGTTGCTATAAGGTGGACCATTGGTTCTCAAACGTTCGTGTGCTTCACATCATCAGGAGGGGTTGTACCAATGGGTTGCTGGGCCTACACCAGAGTATCGAGTTCTCATTGGCTGGGTCTGCAGTGGGGCTGAGAATTAGTATTTCTATCAGGCTCCCAGGTGATGCTGCTGCTGCTAGTCCGGGAGCCCTTTTGGAAACCTGCGAGGGAGATTATGTGCACCCCGTTTTACAGGTGAGAAGAAAAACGCTCAGATTCAACAAGTTGCCCAAGGTACACAGAAAAAAATTTGTAGAGTCAGAGTATAAACCCAGCTCTACACAAGGTCAGATTTTTCTTATCTCCCTACTTTCCTGTGTGAGTATCACTTAACTAATGTCCATTAATTTAATAAATTGCATCCATGGTAATGTATCATTTTTTAACCTCCGAACTCACCCCCCCCCCCCCAACAAATTGTAAGTAAGGGAGTAATGGAAGTGACGTTTGAAAGGTAGCTGGGAGCTAGATTTTTTTTTCTTTTTCTTTTTTTGGTTTTGAATGTCAGGCCAGGGAGCCCAAACTATATCCTATAGTAACTGTTTCTTCTGTTTCTACTTCCAGCTGTCTGTGGTCACTGGGAAGACTGTGACGAGATGAAGTCCTAGGGATGGCTGTTCTGTTATTGGGGCACCTGGGTGGCTCGTGTGGTGAAGCAAATGACTCTGGATCTTGGCTGAGGTCACAATCTCATGGTTCATAAGATCAAGCCCCACATCGGGCTATGTGCTGGCAGCTTGCATGAGCTTGCATGGGATTCTCTCTCTCTCTCTCTCCCCCCCCATCTCTCTCTCTCTCTCTCCCTCTGTCCCTCCCCCATTTGTGCTCACTCTCTCTCAAAATAAATGAATAAACTTGTTATTTGATCTGGAGTTTTAAAATCACAATCATTTTTCAGTGATAAACTCAAGCCAAAAAGATTGAAAAACAATCGCTTGTATTATTGTTCTCAACTGGTTTAAAAATTATGCTATAATCATGCTTAGTTTATCACTGGACTAAGTTGGACTAAAGTGGCAGGCTTGTGAGCAATAGAACTAAGAATCAAAAGACCAGGATTCTAGAGGGAACAAACTAGTGGTTCCGTGGGGGAGATGGGGGAAATAGGTGACAAGGATTAGGGTACACCTATCATGATGAGCACTAAGAAATGTATGGAATTATTGAGTCACTATATTTTACACTCAAAACTAATATAACACTGTATGTTAATTATACTTGAATTTAAACAAATAATTCAAAAGAAAAGACGAGGGGACGCTTGTGTGGCTCAGTCAGTTAAGTGAGCAACTCTTGATTTCAGCTCCGGTCATGATCGAGCCCTGTGTGGAGCTCTGTGCTGAGCGTGTAGCCTGCTTGGGATTCTCTCTCTCCTTCTCTCTCTGACCCTCCCCTGCTCTCTCACGCTTCATGTCTCTCATTCTCAAAAATAAAGTTGAAGAAAAAAAAAAAAGACCAGGAGTCTCACCCCAGTTCTGTCAAACGTTAGCCATGTGACTGTTGGCAAATCATTGACCTTTCTGGACCGTGGTGGCTTCGTGCATTCATGGGAATAAGAATTCCTGATCTACTTACCTAATAGAATTTTCACCACATGAGTGTTACGGTTTTGGAGATCACCATGGGTTCAGGGATGCACGTCTGAGGTAAGGAGAGGAGAGGCATGTGTGGTGATCAGGGGTCGTAGTGGTGGGGCTGGAAGAACACGTGTTGACCGGAGGGGAGATTAGCTGGGCTGGCGTGGAATCCAGCTCGATGACGCCCAGGGATAGGCAGACATATTAGACTTGTCCCAGGGAGGCTATTCATGCCAAATAATTTGGAGGCTATTCAAGGCAAATAATTTTAATAGTAATAGTAACAAATTAATGGTTAATTAATATTACCAGACCCGGGGCTGAGGCTTTCAGCAGACTCGATAATTGCCTCATTTTCCTTGCTCAACAGCCTTACAAAGTAGGTGTAATCATCCCCTCTTTATAGATAAGGCAACGTGATGGGGTCACACAGCCAGTCAGAACCAGGAGGCAAACCCAGCTTTATTTGGCACGGAATCCACCGTTTTCCCCATTATTTTGTGTCTCCTTGTTTTTCTCCTGGAGCGTTTTCTGTATTCATCTCTGGTCCTAAGGTTGTATTTGTGGTTAGGTCAGTTGGCCTCCAAGGTCCACTTCGAATGCTGCCTCTTTTCTACATTCTTCCTTCATCCCCGGTACGGGTTTTTTTTTTTTTTTTTCCTCTTTCTCAGCATGTTTAGTTTGCACTCACACCAGCAACATTGCACACTATCTGCTGTGTGTCTGAATTCTTTGGGTATGAGTGTGTCTTCCCCATTGGGCTGTTCTTCAGCTGTATATCGAGCTAAGAATTGTTTCTCAGGACGTTGACCACTAACGGCCTTCAGGGCAGGACCGGGAGCCCTTAAAACCACCCCCACTGAGGGAACAGTCACATAAAACAACAAACAAACAAACAAAAACCCCAAAACCCGTGTGGTATATTAGGTTCTGTTTCCATCAGGTAAAATATGAAGAAGGGGTAAAAAAAAAAACCCAAAGAAGTAAAGGCCTCAGTTTTTATAACCATTCTGCCTACACGGCTCAGAAGAGGCAGGTGACAATAAATCGATGGCCTGAAGCGTCACCTGGTTCTGGTGCGCAGAGCACGCGTCCCTTTGCCTTTTAACCAAATAATAGAAGTGACTGAGAGAGAGTAAAGGTGCCAGGCCGATGGTTATGCGGAGTCCATTCTTCCCATTGATGCTTAAAGGATTTATGTAGGTAGGTCCCATTAATGTTAATGGAAGTTACATGTGTAATTCCCCTTTTTCATCACGGAGAGAATAGAGCTTTATATTCCTTGGGTAATTATGGTACCAGCGCTGTTAGTTTTTTCAGTTAACTTTTTCACCTCCCTTTCCTGCCTGGACTCTTAAGAAAGGAACTGAATTCTTCTGTTCAAAAAAGAAAATTGCCAAAATATCTGAGAGGTGAAACAAATGTAACTAGATCCACTTGTTTGAGGGGGAGAAAAAAAGGCAAGAAAACATGAGGACAGGAAGCTGGAGGGGAGCTCCTGCTAATTTTCAGATCCCAGGAAGCATGTCGTGGTTTGGATTTTCAAACAATGCAGGGCTTTTCACTGGCAGCCCATTTCCTCAGGTATTTGAGCTAAGAGGAAAATCACTCCCTGAACATTTTGACTGAATTAATTTTAGCGTGTTAAGATTTGAGTAGCAGCGCCTAAGTCCTCGTAGAGCCTAATAAAGAATTAATCTTGGTCTCTGCCTAGGACTCAGTGAAGTATTTTAAATACCATGGTATCTGAGGTTTGGTTTACAGGAATCTCAAAGGACAGCTGTATTACCGTCCTGGTAAATGTAAGCCCCCTGGGTGTTTATCCGTCACACTTAGGTGCTCTGATTAGTGCATACAGTAGGTGCTCTGATTAGTGCATACAGTAGGTCCTCCTTCCTATTCCTTAGATGCTAGCAATTCCTGTTCCTGAGCTGGAGATGGGAAAGTCAGCATCCTAATCTTGCTACGTAGATAGGTCACTTTTCAGAGAAGGTTTTCACGGTGGAAAAAGGGGGGGAAGCTTCAGCTTCCCTGGTGTCTTTCCTTCTATCATTTAAAAACAGTTGGGTTTATTTTTTGTAGTTGAGCCTCGAAGAAAGGTCTGCTCTGATACACAGATGCTTTTATGTTTTATGGCAACCATCCAGGCTCATGTTGGAAAGCACTTTTATGGTCACCGAACTCAGCCAAGTGGTCCCAAAGCATTCAGTGAGTGGCTGGGACCTTGATCTTGTGCTTAGTGTGGTGTGTGGAGTCCAGCTGAGTCAGTAGTTCCAATCAGCCTGTCAGGAACAGGCTGCGGCTCTCTGGATAACTTTGTATAAGAAAGCCCTGCCTCGTGGCCAGATTAAAATATATCTCCCACCAGGTTTCTTTGACCCTTCAATCCTATTCCATTCTTTCACCCACTGGCTCCTGTCCTGACCTCTTGGGACCATAGGGAATAACTTAACTCTCTGCCACTTGAAAATTCTTCACCCGTTTCTTAGAATTGAGAATCACAACTTATTGGGGCGCCTGCGTGGCTCAGTCGGTTAAGCCTCCGGCTTCCGGCTCAGGTTGTGATCTCATGGGTTGTGAGTTCGAGCCCTGCGTCGGGCTCTGTGCTGACAGCTCAGAGCCTGGAGCCTGCTTCAGATTCTGTGTCCCTCTCTCGCTCTGCCCCTCACCCACTCATGTTCTGTCTCTCTCTTAAGAATAAATAAAACATTAAAAACTTAAAAAAAAAAAAAAAAGCACCACTACTTATTGACCTGGCTTTCTCGTCTTATTTTTTTTTTTAAGCTTTCTCGTCTTATTTTTTTTTTTTGTTTATTTTTGAGAGAGAGAGAAACAAAGTGTGAGTGGGCAAGGTGCAGAGAGAGAGGGAGAATCCGCAGCAGGCTCTAGGGTCTGAGCTGTCTGCATAGAGCCCGATGCGGGGCTTGAACTCATGAGCTGTGAGATCATGACCTGAGCTGAAGTTGGATGCTTAACCTAAGGCTGAGCCACCAAGGCGCCCCTGCGTTTCTTGTCTTAGATGCAATCATATTTTGGCTGCTCAATCATATTCTGGCTATTCATTCTCTAGCTCAACCATATTTCTCCAACTTGGCTCATTCCTTGAGGCTTATGATAGAAGACCTTTTGTCTATTACCTTGTCCTTTAAATTGGCTCATAAACCAGGTGACCGGTCCATGTGGTTGACAGTCTCTGGAGCTCCTTTCAGAAGAACTAATGGAAGCTGGGAGACGCCCCAGACATGACATTATGTGTGCTGCTGCTTTCCCCAGGACTGGTCCAGTGTAGTGAAAAGAAAATTAACTGGGAATTAGGAAGCCTTTTCTCAGCCATGGATGCTCCCTATTTCAACTCCTTCCCATCTATGCATTTAACATTAGGCAGCAAAGTGATCTTAAATTATAAGTTGGATTATGTCACTTAAAATCCTTCAATGGTTTCTCAGTCCACTTAGGTCTTAGCCTAAAATCCAAAATCTTCCCTGAGGCCTAAAAAGTCCACCATGGTGTGATTCCATCCTGACCACATCCCCAGACTCATTTTTATGTTTCTTTACGTTATTCATTATGCTTCACCCACACTGGCCTTTTCATAAGATTTGTCCAACCTCAGAATCCTTGCATAAGATGCTTCCACTTCCTCAAA
Source organism: Hyaena hyaena (assembly GCF_003009895.1). NCBI lineage: Eukaryota > Metazoa > Chordata > Mammalia > Carnivora > Hyaenidae > Hyaena > Hyaena hyaena. Next base: position 920,462 of record NW_024080755.1, on the reverse strand, counting down.
TGCTTACACCCTCAACTTTTGCCTAGCTAACTCTTTTTTACAAATGTTAAAAAAATTTTTTTTAATTTTAATTTTAATTTTAATTTTTAAGAGGGAGAAAGAGAGAGAGAGAGAAGGCATGAACAGGGAAGGGGCAGAGAGAGAGGGAGACACAGAATCTGAAGTAGGCTCCAGGCTCTGAGCTGTCAACACAGAGCCCGACATGGGGCTCAAACCCACAGACCACAAGATCATGACCTGAGCTGAAGTCAGATGCTTAACCGACTGAGCCACCCAGGTGCTCCTAGCTAACTCTTAATCTCTAGATTGCAGCTCAGATATCATTTCTCCCAAGTAGCTCTTCCAAAGCCTGGAAGGAAGGCTCTAGCTAAATGAGTGGCAGCCAAATTGAGTCCCACACCCTGGAGATAAGTATAGGCCAAGCCTCCAGCCTGTGCTGATGGGTTATGCCCAGCTATTCTCGGGGCTGTCTCCACTGACATGCATTGTATGTGGGTTCTATCACATGCAGGCTGGATAAGCAGGGGTAGGTGGGGATAGCATCGTACTTGGGTCTTAAACACGTTTTTGAAAACACGTAGCTCCCTCAACTTGACGTGACCACTCTCATTAAAGGAAAGAAGGGGAAAAGAAACATACATTTATTGACGGCCTACTTCAAGGTTGGACAAACATTTACTGTAAAAGGCTGGATGGTAAATATTTTAGGCATCATGGGGTGTGCAGGGGACTCAAGTCGGCTGTTACAGGTGTGAAAGCAACCATAGACAGGCCACACATGAATGAGTGTGGCACGGTTCCAGTAACTCTTTAGTGGCAGAGACAGGTGGCAGTAGACTGCTCGTCACTGGTCCCCAGGCCCTGCCCTAGATGCTTTGCATGGGTTTACTCTTTCTGACAATGGGATAGGCAGTCATTTTCCATTTTACAGGCTCATAGAGGTGACATAAATGGTCTAGAGCCACCCAGCTTGGGATGGGAAAGAATTAGGACTCCAACCAGGGCTTCCAACATAAGAGAAAGGAAGTAGTCAATAAAGTTAAATGCAACATTCATTGGGTGCCCACAGTATGATTACAGCAAGGCCGAACATTTGAAAACACCAGCCTCATTATACTTTTACCTGATTATACAGTAAGATTTTAAAATCATCTGGGGAGGCTTCACAAGGTGATAAATAGAAAGTGAGCTTGGGAAGCAGACATAACTCAAATTTTAACCCTGTTATTTAATGACTCGGCAAACTTGGGTAAGTTGTTTTAAGTTCTGGCCTAAAGATGCTGAGGCCAAAACAAGTGAAGTGATATTGGCAGATGGTAGGCCTCCAGGAAATAATTTCTAAATGAGATTTTATATTGGAAGGGACACTGCGCTTTTTATTTATACTATTTGAATTTTTCTCTACTAGGTACTGGTAAGGTCTTTTTGATTCCAAGACTTTTAAAACTAGGTGTGTAAAGGAGGCAGCCATTCTTTACGTCTCCTTCGGGGCTGGTGTGTCTCGAAGAAGTTGGCTTGTGTGATGAAGCATGACTTGTCGCCACGGGCAGTTTTGGAGGAGATTCACGGAATGTGGATACTGAGTTTGAAAGTGAGTAATTTTTCGAGTCCTGCATTTCATTCTCCTTATGTGCTAAGTGACACAGGAATGATCTGAGAGAGTGACTGGTAAGGGCCACCTCATGATCTTGCGTGATCCCCACAGTCAGTGGACTTGATACCCTCAGCGGTAATCACAGGTGGCAAATATTTTAAAGGAAGATGTAGTGGGAGGAGTGAAGTGGCTTGTGGGAAAGATGTTTATGACCGAAACAGGGCTGCTGCCACTTTGAGGATGTTCTTAGGATCTGATAGACAAACTCTATTTTGATGACTGGAGTCCCTTATTCCAGCTAGATCATCTCAAATTTCAGACCTTCAAAAGCACACCAGACCGCCGCCTTCTGTTCCTGGAATGACCATCCACTGCCAGGAAAAGCGTGCCATTTTCTTTCTGTGCCCCTTCACTTGTTTTGAGGATTGTCTACTCCATTTTATGTGGTGCACCTCGCAGATATTCTCATTCGAGGCAGCCCTCTGGCTGTCTCGCCCTCATCTGCTTCTGGTGTGCTCATGGAAGAAAACGCACCCTTCAAAAATCAGCATGGGAGATTACAATACAGACTCGGTCATGGTTGAAAATTTGGCATTTGGCGCAATTTTAGTAAAGCCATAACCTTCATATCTTTCTGCTTTTATCAGATGAAAGGCAAACTCCTTTGACCCATGAAGTTGATCTGTGAACTCTGTCAAAAAATTCAAAACCCCACAGTTGTAGATTGTGCATGCCATTAGCATAATTTGCCACCCAGGCTGTAAATGTGTGTTCCCTAAATTGGTACATAGTACGGATGGTGTTTTACAGTGTGTTAAGAAAAGATTATTTGACATGTAGCAGAGTGAACTAGAAGTTTTCTGCAAGAACCAGTACTTTTTCTCTTCACTTTTCCTTCCAGGAACTGTTGAGTTGTAATACACATTTAAATGTAGTCATTGAGATAGATACTACGCCTCAACCAAATAAAACCACATTCCAGCAGAGCCTTTGGGGGGGGAAATTGAACAGAGTGGGCATTTGTTTTTCCTAAACGTTTTGGTGTGGGAAGTTAGGATGGAAAAACTAAATGTCTCAACCCGTCAAACGCAGTCTTTGAGTTTCGGAGCACCCGTTTAGAAGCTGAAGCAATAAAATGGAGAATTCGCGAATCTGAATTTCCCTTTGCCCTGCTCTGGGGGCTTCCTTGCCTCCCTTTGTGTGTGTGTGTGTGTGTGTGTGTGTGTGTGTGTGTGTGTGTAGCTTGGGTGTTTGTAGGACTTACTTCACTGTTATTAAAGCTTTGTAAGGTTTCTCTAGGATCTCCATGATGATGTTCCTCTTTTTTAATTCCTGAAATTAAAATGTGTTGGAATGCTTGACCGCCTTTCACTCCCTCCTCAATGGACCCTTTAGTTTTTCACACCAAGGTGTCCTTCTTCAGGGTGCCAGGTCAGGCTACCAAAACAGCTTCTAGGAGGGGATTAGGACCAATTAACATCTTTGCACACAAAAGCCACTGGCAGCCGGACAGGCAGCGTGGTGGCGGCTCTGGAGCTGCATTTTAAATAGGGGCCTTCTGTACTTGAGTTCAAGTAGGAAGAGGTGGAGAAAGTTTTTATTTATAATTGAAAATGCTGTTTTTGGATAAAGTCTAAATGGAAAGAAAAGTAGTGCTCAGAAGTATCTTGCAAATACCGTTTGAATGCTGGTCTATATTGTGTGTGATCCTATCACGATGCTCTCTCGATGGAGCCTGTTCCTTGGCACATATTGAGATGAAGTGATGTTTCTTCCCAGAACGATTTTGACCTTTACATATCTCTTGTTCTCTGTTAAAAAAAAAAAAAAAAGTTCAGCTGGATCCATAGGCACAAAAAAAGAGCTGCTCCAAAGGATATATGGTCTGAAAAGGCAGTAGCCTTTTCACCAGAAACCTATTGTGTGGATACCTGTACCACAAAATCTTTGTTTAGAGCAAAATAAAGTGGAGAGAGGAGGTATTGTGCAAAGTTTTTTTTACACCCCTCCCTTGCCCCCCGTAATCCTTCAATTTGAGAGGGCTCGAGTAATTTGTGTTTTCAGTTACAATAATCAGATTCTTACACTTTTTTTAAACCTTAAAAATTATATATATTCTTTGAATCAATGAAGATGTTGGAGTTAAAGAGATTTCGTGACCCAGGTAATTGAGAGGAGTCTTAAATACAGATCCCGCTGGAATCTCTTAAAAGAATCATGTTGTTAAAGATGTAACGGAACCTATTTCTACACTTGGAGGCTCAGAGTTTTCAAATACATTTCAGAGCTCCAGGGCAAAATAGGAATGTTCTCAATCCATTTAATAGCGCGCCTTTCCACCTTCTTATCTGCAAGGCACGTGCAGCTTTCTCAGCGACTGAAAATACTAGAAAATAAAATTCTGTGTTCAGAATTTACAGGGGGGACCTATGGGGGACCAGTGGAAACCTGAAGAAGACATTAATTAATGTGTGTGCCAGGTCACAAGAATGACGGAGACTGCCAATTTACCGAATCAGGGCGGAAAGAAGGGGGAAATGTGATAAACTGATACTCTGTTTCCCGTCCTGTGACACAGTTTTGTTTCATGGAAGGAAATGATGAAGAGAATAGTATGCATTTCTCTTTCAATGGCTTGAATGGAAAATGTTTTTAAAAAGTCAGCCTCCTGGCCCCTAATCTAAATTATGGTCATTTTCAGTTTCCTGGGTTTTATGCATAACTCTAGATTCTTCTTAGTGTGATATTTTCGAAGCAAACCTTAATACAGTCTCAATGTGTGGCTTCCCTCCTGGGTTTTAGTTTCAGATACTGTATTGTGAGTCTTCAGACATGTTGAGTCCCCCTAATGTTAAATGGTAATTGCCAGAAGTATAGGTGGGGATGGAAACATTGTTATATTTTGTTCATTTTTCACACTTGAGCTGTTATCCCTTTTTCTCTCTTGCTGTATGCTTATTAGGGTATGAAATGCAGGTGTGTGGGAAATGGCTAGCGGACATTGACAGGTTATTTTGTTGGTCACTGCCTAATTAGTAGCATAGTGGATGCACCCTGCTAAGCTTTAGTGTGGGGCAGGAGAGCCGGTCTGTTCTAATTTCCTCGCGGCTTTGATATTCGCCAAAAGATTGACGGTTTACACAAAAAGCCAAGGCCCGAAGGAGGCCTGTGGAAACAATGAGCTTTCTTGCTTGTAGACACCACAGATGTGAGAGAAAGCTGGCTAAAAACAATTGGCTGACACTGTCTAATTGTGTCCGATGTCAGCGTCATTAATGTTTTCCCATGTAAAACGAGAAGGCCAAGGTTGTATCCTCCCTTTATTTTGAGTCACATGATTATGTAACTTATCGAGATTCAGATGAAGTGTTAATTGTATTTGTGCAATAAAGAAACAGAAGCTACCTTGGATTTAATGAGTATGTGCTTAATTAATTTGGACAGCTTTAATCTTTATTACCTCTGGAAAAGTCCTGATCAGCATTAATAGCATTTTTTGGTAATTCAAATCACCACTCATTTAATAATAATATATATTTACATTTCGTTTTGAGTCCAAGCCAGGGAAATGATGAGGGCAGTTTGCTTGCCTTTTGGGAAGCTTCGCGCGAGCGTGTTAAGTGATAAGTAGAACATATACTTCGAGGGTGTCAGCAGAGCCTTTCAACTTAGACAACTGACCCAAATAGTCCAAGGAAACACACAGTCATAGCCAAGAAGCACAAAATTGCAAGGTTACCCCCGTGAAACTCCAAACCTACTGTTATCGATGAAATGGTTTTCAAGATTTTTCTTTTCTTGAGGAGGGGGAACCTGGGGAAGGTGAAACCCTAGGAAGAACTGACAGCTTGACCTGAAATTAAACTTTTTTTTTTCTTTTTTTGCAAGGTAAGACCCGTAGTTTCCCACCGTGCTGAGGATACACCAATCCAAACCCCGCCAGATTGCTTGTCACTGCAATCAGCAAACATTGTCATGCGTTTTGCACTGCATGGGAACATCTGTAACACCAAAATAAGTTAAGGCAGGTTCTGTGGTTTCTGATCCTTTGAATATTTTCTAGGTCTTTTCTGGGCAGTCCATTTTGTTTTCATCTGAACAATGTAATGCCTCAGAGGAGCGGCGGTGAGACGGAGCTGTTCCCTGGGGAGAAGCTCCTCTGTGATTCGTTTATTGTCTTTGAAGCTTTTAAGTCAGGGAAGCCCACGTACCTTGTGTTCCACATTGACGTCACGTGTATCTAACTCGATTCCCAAACATAATCTCTTTGGAAAATTAGCCTCCTCGAAATCGTGTTTCCAGTAAAGCCCCCACATTTTCCTCTGAACCTGTTTCTCATCTGGGTGTGTTGCTGGAGTACACAACTAGTTCTCGAACTTGGATTCATGCATAGAAAATTGTTTGAGAATCTGGCTTCCTGTATGCCCTATTCACAAAAACACCTGCACAGCGTGATCCCCACAGCAGATGCCCAGGGTGTGGGGGCCCAATATAGTGTCCACCGTGGTCTCCTAGGTGATGACTTACAGCACAACTTATGACCCGAGGGCCTACTGTCACTGAAAAGTACATAGCCTTTGGGGCCAGGAAGATCTGAGTTTAAATCTGGCCTCTTCCTTACGAGCTAGGAGACTTTGGATGTGACCTTTTTGAGCCTCAATTTAAAAGGGGTAATAATGCCTTGCAGGGCTGGTGTGAGATTTAAAGATCATTGTGAAGAGCTCAGCACGGGATCTCCGGAAGTGGCTGTACTGGAGATGGTGGCTACCGTTCCTACAGTTGCACTTTCTGTCCCCTAGGCTGTGTCACCCTTGCGCTGCATCCCTCCGTTTGCTAACTGAGTATACCTGAGCTTGTCAGCTAACCTGTCCACGCTTCATTCCTCATAGGTAGCGAGGGGATGATAACACTATGGTGTTGTGGTGAAGAATAAGTGATGGTCATGTTCATAATCGTAGACGTAATGACTATGACTGACTCTGAAGGGGAAGGACTCAGTGCCAGGCACGGTGCTGTGTGTGTGTGTGTGTGTGTGTGTGTGTGTGTGTGTGTGTGTGTTGTGTGTGTTTAACACGCTTTATCACCCTTAATACACATCGCACACAGTGCACAACACAGTAAAGCCTTCATAAATATTTGCTGCCATGTGTTTATCGTGAAGCTCTGAGTTGTGGAGGAGATTCGGCTCTGCCCGATTCTTCATGCCTCGTTCTTGGGAGGCCTTCGTGACAGTCCCTCACCTAGGCGTTTCCTGTCTCTGAGGTTAAGAAGGTATTACACGTGAACCCACTCTCCTTTCTTTTACACCCTTTAGCCTCAGTTTCTCCCTTAGCTACTCCCTCCCAATGTTTTGTAAAGTTTTCTTCTCTAAAGATACCAAGCCAGTGGGGAGTCAGTCCAGCCTCCTCCACAAAATGCTATTTGCTCATCTGGGATTTATTCCAGGACATAAGCTGTTTGCATGCAGCTTTCCTCAATGACCTAGACCACCTGGGCACTTTTGCCTCATGCTCGGCAGATCCTTAGGCACCAGGCACAGCCAGATGGGCCTGGAAAATACCCTCTGCTTCTCTTTTGTTTTTATTGGTTTACTTTGCCCCCAAGGGGGATAAAGTTTTACAGTTTTTAAATACTGTGCCTTCCTTTGTGTGTATTGGCTTATTCATTTATCATTTAAGCCAATAGCTTCAAATCAGTCCAGCAAACATTTCTGAAGCAGTCATTTGCAAGCTACTGTGGTGTACACATGGAATATAAACCTGAATATGAGAAGTACTATGAGCCCCAGTGACAACATGTACAGGCTTTGGTATTGCATCTAGGCTAAACCTTTTATATATCCCTTGATAGCTTACAGAAGATGCTGGCTCTGAGATTTTTTTCCTCGTTTGCAAAAAAGGGGGTTGAGAAGATCCATGTCATAGGATTGTTTTTAGGATGAAATGAAATAATGTGTGTGAAGCAGTCCTCACTCAATGAATGGCAGTCTTTAATAAGACATAGTCTCTTCCCTAATAGGAAGACACAGACGCATCAAAAGGATAATTTCCATGGAATGTGGTTAGGCGTAGACTCATTCTGGAAGGGTGGGAAGAAGGAGGCTGAGAGAAGGTTGCCTGGGGAGGATGGTAGTTGACTTCTAGTCTTGATGGATGAGGCAGAGTCATTCAAGTAAAGTAGGACAAACGACTGTGTTTTCCCAGGGGAAGGGGTGGCCTGAGTAGATGCACAGTGACGAAAACATGGTATATTCCAGAAACTGCAAGAAGGTCATTGTTATTAGGAACACAAAGTCCTTGGGTTGGATGTACCTGTAAAAGAGGCGCTTGGGAGTGCTCTGGCCCTGTGTAGGCTTCCCTTTATTTTACTCCCCTCTGCCACTTCTTAGATTCCAGCTCCCTGCAGAGAGTGTTGGGCTCTAAAGAACACCAGCTCTTATTTAGTTTAACTTTTGTTCTGAAAGGAGAGGTCTCGCCACCATTGGAGGAAAAGTCAAACATGGATTTCCAGAGCTTTCCTTACCAACTGTGCGACCTTGCTTTATTATTTAACCCCTGTCTCCGATTCGTCATCTACAAAATTAAAAGTTTGTATAACAATAGTGTTTACCACCTCTTGGATATTTCAGGATTAAGTGATAGAACACAAGTAACGTGCTTAGGACAGTCCCCAAAACAATAAAGGTTAACATTAACGTGTTAACTCGTCCCAGAGAATTTCCATTCAGAAGAAGGCAGCATTTCACTGAGAAATGGTGAAATCTTCCAGCATGATGTCATTTGCCCTTTGGAAACAGAGGTCAGTGAGAGAACTTAAAAAGGGATTCAGTTCTTTCAATTTTATCTTTCAGATAAAGATTGTGCTACTATGCAGTGCTACTATTCGGATAAAGATGCAGTGCTACTGCATCCACTATGGGTTGAAAGGGAAACACAGATCCTACCTAAATAGTGGTTCCAAGCCACCTTGTGCTATTCTCTCACAAAGTCAAACACTTAAAGCAAAAGTCCTGAGAACAAACTTGCCCCCCGGGTCAGAACCTTCCCTCCCACCCACCCCGTGCCTTACTGGCTCTGCTTTCTCTCTTCCTCCTTCCTGCCCCCTTCTTACTTTAATTTCTTTCTCCCTTTCTCCCTTCCCCCTCTCCTTCCCCCTCTCCTTCCCCAGCCCTTTAACCTTCCTTCTTTACAAGTTAGGTTGCTTAGCTTGGAGAACAGTGTGGGCTCGGTTTCAGACCCATGGCTAGGAGTCCTTATGTAAGACAACTTGCATACCCGTCTGAAACACATCTTTTCCCCTTCTGAATTCTTAACTCCTATTTGAGTACATTTAATGGTGACCATTTTTATTTTATTCTTTATTGCAGTAAAATACACAAAACATAAAATTTACCATCTTAACTATTTTTTAAAGACTTTATTATTATTTTAATGTTTATTTATTTTTGAAGGGGAGAGAGAGCGAGAGAGAGTGAGAGTGAACATGAGCAGGGAAGGGGCAGAGAAGAGGGAGACACAGAATCCCAAGCAGGCTCCAGGCTCTGAGCTGTCAGCACAGCCATGAGATCATGATCTGAGCCTGAGTTGGATGCTTAGCCGACTGAGCCACCCAGGCACCCCCAGATTTTATTTTTAAATAATCTCTACACCCAATGTGAGGTTATAGCCCACAACCCTGAGGTTGAGTTGCATGCTCCACTGACCAAGCCAGCCAGGCACCTCCCATCTTACCTGTTTTTAAGTGTACAACTCGTTAGTGTTAAGTATATCCATTTGATTGTGCGGTCCATCTCCAGAACTTTTTCATCTTGCAAAACTGAAACTCTATACCCATTAAATAATTCCTCATTCTCTCTTCCCCCAAGCCACTGGCAACTATCATTCTGCTTTCTGTCTCAGTGAATTTGACTACTTCTGGGACTGCATGTAAGTGGAATTCTATGGTATTTGTCCTTTTGTGACTGATACATTTCACTTACCATAACGTCCTCAGGGTCCATCCATATTGTTCCAAGTGCCAGAATTTCCTTTTTAAGACTGAATAATATTCCTCTCTCTCTCTCTCTGTGTGTGTGTGTGTGTGTGTGTGTGTGTGTGTTTAGGATGTTTTGTTTATTTGTCCTTCAATAGATGTTTGGGTTGCTTCCACCTTTTGGTTAATGTGAATACCACTGTGTACAAATATCTCTTTGAGACCCTGCTTTCGATTCTTTTGGGTACCCACCCAGAATTGGAAATGCTGAATCATATAGTAATTCTACTTCTTTTTGAGGAACTGTCATACTATTTCCATTTGTCATGGAGAAATTTCAGTTCAAGTCCCTTAACCATCTTTGAATTGAATTGCTTGTTGTTTTGTTGTTGAATTTTAGGTATTCTCTATATATTCTGGATATGAATTCCTTATCACATATGTGGTTCACACATATTTCCTTCCATTCTGTGGGTTGTCTTTTTATACTCTTGATACTGACTTTTGGTGTACAAAATTTTAAAATTTTCAGGAAGTCCAATTTGTCTGTTTTTCTTTTGTTACCTGTGCCTTTGGTATCATATCCCAAAACATTATTACCAAATCCAATTTCACGAAGCTTTTGTTGTATGTTTTCTTCTAAGCGTTTTATAGTTTCAGGTCTTACATATAGGTCCTTAACCCATTTTGAGTTAATTTTTATATATGATAGTAGATAAGAGTTCAATTGCATTCTTTTGCATATGGATATCTAGTTTTCCCAGCCAGCATCATTTATTGGAAAGATTATCCTTTCCACATTGAATTGATTTTTTGACCCTTGTCAAAAATCATTTGACCATATATGCAAGAATTCATTTTTGGCCTTTCTATTCTGGGTCATTGGTCTGCATGTCTATATTTATGCCAGTACCACACTATTTTGATTACTGTAGATTTGTAGTAAACTGTGAAACCAAGAAGTATGAATCCTCTAGTTTTATTATTTTTGTTCAAGATTGTTGTCTATTCAGGTCACTTGAGATTCCATATGAATTTTATGATGGGTTTTTCTACTTTTGCAAAAAAGTCATTAGGATTTTGATGGGATTTATATATGTCTTATTTAATTTCTTTCAGCAATGTTTTATGGTTTTCGTTGTAACCTCTATGGTTCAATTAACTTTTAGGTATTTTATTCTTTTGATACTGTTGTAAGTGGAATTATTTTTGTAATTTCCTTTTCAGATCTTTCATTGTTAGCATATAGAGAGGCAATTGACGTTTGTGTGTTGACTTTGTATTTTGCCACTTTGCTGAATTCATTTATGAGTTCTAAACTTTTTTTGTGAAATCTTTAGGGTTTTTTTTTTTAACATAAGATCATATCATCTGTACACAGTAATAATTTTACTTCTTCTCTTCTTATTTGAAAGTCTTTTATTTCTTTTTCTTGCCTAATTGCTATGGTTAGAATTTCTAGAATGCCTAAACAGGCATTCTAGCCTTGTTTAGATATTGGAGGAAAAGCTGTCTTTTCCCATTGGGTATAATGTTTGCCGTGGATATTTCATATATGGCATTTATTATGTTGAGGTAATTTTCTTATTTTCCTAGTTTTTAAATTATTTTTTCATGAAAGGGTACTGAATTTTTTCCAAATGCTTTTCCTACACCAGTTGAGATGATCATATGGTTTGTTTTTTCCTTCATTCTATTCTGTGATTATGCTGTCTCTCTCTCTCTCTCAAAAATTAAAATAATAAAAACTTAAAAAAGATCACAAACATTCTGTGTTGTTTTCTTTTAGAAGTGTTTTTTTTTTAATGTTTATTTATTTTTGAGACAGAGAGACAGAGCGTGAGCAGGGGAGGGGCAGAGAGAGAAGGAAACACAGAATCTGAAGCAGGCTCCAGGCTCTGAGCTGTCCGCACAGAGCCCGACGTGGGACTAGAACCCGCAAACTGAGAGATCATGACCTGAGCCAAAGTCGGACGCTTAACTGACTGAGCCATCCATGCACCCCTCTTTTAGAAGTTTTATAAGTTCAATTCTTAAATTTAGGTCTGTTATCCATTTTGAGTAAATTTTGTTAAATGGTGTGAAGTAAGTATAGAGATGCTTCTCGGTGATTGTGATTATCCAATTGTTCCAGCAACATTTTTGAAAAGGCTCTTTTACCCATTGAATTGTCATCTTTGGTAATTCTTTCTTGAAAGTGTTTGTTGAAAATCCATTGACATATATACGGTCTTTTTCTGAATTCTCTTCCATTCCATTAGTCTCTATATGTTTGTCCATAAGCCAATACCACACTGGTCCCACAGCTGTAGCTTTGTATCAAGTGTTGACATCAGGTAGCAAAAGCCTTTGCGTCTCATTATTTTTCAAAACTGTATTGGCTATTTTAGAGCCTTTGTATTTCTCTGTAAATTTTGAGGCTGTGAACTCTTTGAATACAGGAGTATGTCCAATCTTTAGCGTTATCCCGTGGTGCCTAATGCAGTACCTAAGGCACTTTTCCATATTTGTAGGTTGTTCAATTAGTGGGAACTGATGGAATCAGTAGGTTTCAACTCCTTGAATCCTAGAATCTTAGAGCTGAAAGAAGACTTATAGGAACACTAAAATGAAGATGAGGCCCAACCATTTCATTAAAAAGATGGTGAAACTGAGGCCCAGAGAGATTGGGTGACTTGTCAGAGATAGGACCAGAGATAGGTCTTTGACCCACCTAACTCCTAAGTAGGAGGCACTGGGCTTGCCTGGGTGGGTGGGTGGTTCTGTGGAGCTCTATTTATGTGCCAGGGATAGGATTTTATTTTACCTTTACCACCAGGGTTCAGGCCATCGGAATACAGAGAGGAATAGGACAAGGTACTTAGGTGTGAAGTGTTCGTGGTCTATTGGGAGCTACTTTTGTACGTCTCACTGAAAGTGCCCCTAGACAAGGTCTTTGATTTGTGTGTGGTCTAGGAAATATGCCTAAAGGTAGACCTTAGGATTCTGTGTTGTAGTGACAGACTTAAGGCAAGTCAGTACCTGAATGAATTTGATGAAAGGGTCTTTCCAGAGGCACAAGCGGTAACACCAAGGACAGAATCCTCGCAAAGCAAACAGCCGACGCATTACAGGTGCTGCCATCTGCACACCTGTTTCGGAGGACTTGCTGAGCACAGACATTTTGACTTTTTAATGGATGACCATGAAATTGACAAATTAGGGGGGAGGAAATTGCATCCCTGAAAGCTTCCCGTTCATCATTCTACTGGGAATGACTCAGCTCCTTCTTCCCTTCAAGCTATAATTTTAATTTCTTTCTCTAATGGACATATTGATATTTTTGTTCTTATTTCTAACCTTCTGGCCTACAGAAAATTTCTTTAAAAGGAAATAGAGAAGTTAGAAAGTATAATTTGAAAAGTAACTTTTATGTGAAGCAAGTATCAATATTAAGATTTAGTCAATGTGTTATACTGGAACATTTCTAAACTTTAATCAGCTATGAATTAATGCTGCCATTGTGCTATGATAAAGGAAATTTTCATTCTTTTTAAGTACTTTTATTCATATTTATTAAACAGAAACAAATACTAATTACAGTGGAAAGCATTAAATCATGCTGTTTTCTTCATCAAAATGTTTTTCTAAAGTTTTATATTTAGACCTTAAGTAAACAAAACTAGATTAATAACATAATTAATATCTTTGAAATATTTGGCGATTAAATGACACAGTTCTAAATAACATGTAGGTGAAAGAAGTATCAAATGAGATTTTAAAATATTTTTAACTAAATGAAAATAAAAGGTATCAAAATTTGTGGGATACAATAGAAGCAGCGCTTAGAAGAAATTTATAGCAGTGAATGCATATATTAGAAAGAAGAGAGTCTAAACTCAGTAATCTAATTTTTCACTTACGGAAGGTGGAAAAAGGAGAGCAAATTAAATCCAATATAAGCAGAAAAAGGAAATAATAAAAAATAGAGCAGAAATCAATGAAGTTGAAAACAAAATCAATAGGGAAAATAAATGAAGCCAATAGCTGTTTTTTTTTTTTAAATATTATCATTAAAGTTGATACATCTCTAGGTTGACCAACAAAAAAAGAGAGCAGATACAAATTATTATGTCAAATTATTATCCCATGAACGTTAAAAGGATATCTAAGTACATATTCGAAAGTTGCCAAGAGATAGTTGGTCCTAGGGTTGTGGGTTATCATGAAGCTGAAAGTTGCCAAGAGAGTAAATCTTAAACGTTCTCATCACAATAAAAAACAATTTCTGGTAACTTTGTATAGTGCTGGGTGGCAACTAGACTATTGGGGTCATTTCACAGCATGTGACGATATTGAATCAACATAATGATTCAATATGAAATCATTACATCTGAATATATATATTATATCTGAAATACATCTGAAACTAATATAATGTTGTATGTGAATTATACCTCAAAAAAAAAAGGACACTTAAGGACTATTGTGAACAATTCCATGCCCACCAACTTAGCAACTTAGATGAAATAGACCAATTCCTTGAAAACTATGATCCATCAGAAGCCACACAAGGAGAAATAGATATTGAACACACCTATACCCATTAAAGAAACATTCATTTATATTTAGCTACATGTTTTTACTCTTCTGGTTCTTCATTTCTTCCTGCGCTTTTTGGTTCCATCTAGGATCATTTTCCTCATGCCCTATCGAAGTCCTACTAGAAGTACGTGTGCACATATCATGGAAACAATTCTATTAATTTTCATGTCAGCAAAGAAACTCGGCCTTTTACAGGCTAGCAAGCAAAACTCCACAGATACCAATAGTAGACAAGATTTAATGGATCACAGTGAGGCAGTTTATTACTCATAGCACAGCAAACATTAGGAACATCCACGTGTACCCCTCTTCACCATATCATAGGAGATCTTGGTCCCAAGTGTTATTATCACAGTTTGGCCAGAATCTGCTGTTCTTACAGATATGGATTTCTATACCCAGCATGAATGTCAAAGGCTTTTAGACACCTGTGGCTGCCACGGGCTTGTACTTGAGCCCTGATATAGTCTTTGTGCCAGGAATAAGCAGATACTCTGCTTTAGAAACGCAAGTCAACTACTGACAGGTGCCATCATCTTTGTAGACCATTTAGGCTTCATTGTCTTATAAATGGAAGCCTGTATATTGAGCCCATTGGGTTATTTTGGTAAGATTCCGGTGCCTAATCTCATGACAGATGCAAGAATCATGCTAGCCACCTGGGCTGTAGTGGCCTGATTGGCACATTGTTTTATTTAGTTTTGTCTGGGTGTGGATTCTTATGGATACCCATAGGCATCCAAGCGAATTCAGTTGGCAATAATCCACTGTAAGCCTTTATCCCCTGTTAGACTTCACTGGCCACACAGGGCTGTTGTGTTGAGGTACTGCATCTCTCAAAACCCCTGTTGCCTTTATATCCTTAATCAAGCCTTTGCTTTCTTGTTCCTTTTCTTAAAGTCTCTCTGTCTCTTTTTTAAACATAGCATGGGAGGGAGCTGGAAGTGTGGTTGTTGGTCTTTTGTGCTCTGGCTCCACTGTCACTCCTCAAGTGGCTCTCCCTGATTGAGAAAATGCCCTTTGGACTTCACGAGAATTCACTGTGCAATCATGTAGAATGTCAATACTAATTACATGTTCAGCAGTGAGAGCAACAACATTGGTAGACAGCAGTGGTCTGAACAGCCTTACCTGGGTGGTTAACATTATTTCCCCTTGCCCGTTTACTGTTTCCATATCTGGCCACTGAAACACATGAACCTCATCCTTTAAGAAAGGCAGGTGATATGGTCATAAACAACCATAAAAGTTTGTATCCTCTCCCTGCCCCCCCATCCCATTATTCTCTCAGTGGAGCCTAAGACTTTCATTTCCCTCTGGGATGGAAAGATCTTGGCCTCACCCATTGTCTCCCCTGATCATTAGGGTCTATTAAGCCAGAACATAGGGATGCAGGGTCAGGTTCAGAAGATGTGTAAGGAGTCATTTGTTCAAACATAGCCACCTAGTTTCTTAGTTCCTGTAGTAGAGAGAGATGGAGCTCCATGGAAGAAACCGGTGCTAGAGAGGCACCTTTCAACCAGGACAGGTGTCACCTTGGGCCTCCCTAGCTTGGTGTCTGGTTTGAATTTCTTCAGAGCGTACCCCATCAATCTCTTCCGAGGGAACTCTGGTTTGATCAGCTCTGTACGTAGGTGAGGTCCTTTGGAGAAGTTTGTTATTCCTGTTCTTGGTTTTGTCTCAGACTGAAGAGACTCCAACTGGATTGGGGGCTTTCTGTCTGTATCCTGGGCATCTTTTGGTCCCAAAGCCTCTTGTATAAGCTTCAGGGTACTAACTACAAAGTTAGTGGAATTTTCCACCTTGGGGGCCAGGTCCCAAAAATTTATCAATCATCCTCTGGATAAGGCATTTACCACTGAGCCTGTCATTCTATCCATCCAGTCTGGAGAAGCTCCAGCCCTCATATTCTGAAAAGCTTCTTCCATGGGAAGTGTCTCTGGGTTGGCTTCATATTAATGGTTATTGTAGTCCTTGACAAAGGAATACAAAGGGTCACAGGTGAGACAGCCCAGTTGTCTCACTCCCTTGTCACACAAATGCATCAGCCATGTTTAGGGGTTCCGTAGTGTGCTGATCATAGTAGTCCCAGATTTCCTTCTTTTCCTTCTCACTATAGTTCTGCATCTCTATACTCTGGACAGGGACATGTTAACCATCCAGAATGTTTTAACGTGGTTGCTAGAACAGGGTACAAGTGTGCTTCTCTCTCTGATGGGTGCCCTGGATACTCCTGTTGTTTCCTGTCCTGCAGGAGAGCAAGCAACAGTCGTGGCATCATTTCAATCATATTTTCCACTGCTCAGCCCCTTCTGTGGACTTAATATATGTTTACAGTGGGACACCTCTTATTCATCTCTTTACCTACCACTTGGGCGAGAATATTTGCTCTGGTTTCCTTTTTTTAATAATTTTTTAAATGTTTTTATTTATTTCTGAGAGAGAGACACACACACACAGTTTGAGCAGGGGAGGGTCAGAGAGAGAGGGAGACACAGATTCTGAAGCAGGCTCCAGGCTCTGAGCCATCTGTCAGCACAGAGCCTGATGCAGGGCTCAAACCCATGAACCGTGAGATCATGACCTGAGCCAAAGTCGGACGCTTAACCGACTGAGCCACCCAGGCGCCCCTGCTCCTGGTGTCCAGAGAGGCTCCTCATATCCCTCAACCAAGATCCTAAGATTCTTGCTTTTTCTCTTCCCCAAAGTCAGTATCTATCTTGATACCCTGCTGGCCACTCTCATTTTGTCAAGGAAGAGCCTCACACCTGTCTCGACACTCTAGTGCCAAAAATAGGTGACAAGATTCAGTGGATTCAAGAAAGATGGTTTCTTTCTCGTAGCAGAGTGAATGACAGGATTATAAGCATGGCAGCTCTGCTTTCCCTTCCCTCAAGTCATCTGAGGCAACTCAGTGGATCCAGATGGTGGTTACACATGCAGTGGGTTGTGCAGTTGAAGATCCAAAGGCCAAAGACCCAACATCATTTGTAGTAAGGAAGAGGCAAGCCAGTCCCCCTCTCCCAGGAAGTGATCCGTTGCATGGTAGGCATGCTGTGGTCATGTGATCTACTTAGTTAATTGCCTGTGTGACTAGCTACAGAAATAACCCGAGACCAGATGGCGGTTAGATTTTGCAGTTTGGCACACACAGCAAGAGTGTGCTGAGGTGTTCAGGACCCGCAGCAGAGTGCTTCTCCCAACATTTTGTCTGAAAACATCTGTATTTTAACTTCGGTTTTGAGGAGTAGTTTTACTGGGTATAGAATTCCAAGATGGTACTTACTTTCTTTCACCCCTTGAAAAATGTCATTTCATAGTCTTCTGGCTTCCATTGTTTTGGTTAAGAATTTTTTTTAATGTTTATTTATTTTTGAGAGTGAGAGAGAGAGCACATACGAGTGGAGGAGGGGCAGAGAGATAGGGGGATAAAGGATCTGACGTGGGCTCCGTACTGACAGCAGAGACCTCGATGCAGGGCTTGAACTCGGGAACCTTGAGATCATGACCTGAGCTGAAGTTGGGCACTTAACCAACTAAGCCACACAGGCTCCCCGGTTAAGAATTTTTGAGTCCTTCAGCAGTTGCTCTCTGCCCTGCAGATTCAAAGCTTTTTGCCCTGTGCCCAGATACAGCAAATACCTCATAGGAGAAAAAGTCTGCAAAATATCAGTTGACTTCTTCACAGTTCTCTCATCTCTGGAATCTCAGTCCCTCAGTCCTTGCTTCTAATTTTGCCCTTTCAGGCCCAGGGATTGTAATGGCTTCTGACCATTGCAAGTCCCAGGATGATTCTTTGTCCTTCACTGGCTTCCTAACCTCTGCCTAAACTTTGTAAATAGTCTTTCATTAAACTTTATTCAGTTACTCTTTTTAAAAAAAATTTTTAACATTTATTCATTTTTGAGAGACAGGGCGAGACAGAGTGTGAATAGGGGAGGGACAGAGAGAGAGGGAGACACAGGATCTGAAGCAGGCTCTAGGCTCTGAGCTGTTGGCACAGAGCCCGATGTGGGGCTCGAACCCACGAACCATGAGATCATGACCTGAGCCAAAATCAGGAGTTGGATGCTTAACCAACTGAGCCACTCAGGTGCCCCTCTGGTGCCTTTTAATATATTAATCTGCCTTATGAGTTTTCCAGAAGGGTCTTAGAATATGTATCTCTTTAAGCATTTTGGGTCTGTATTTCTCAGAATCTTATCTTTAGAAATAGAAGTCCCCTCAAGGGCTGGAAGGCTTCTTGGAGTCTATAAACAAAGGTCAATAAAAGGCTCCAAACCTGGTTAATGAGGGACCTGATGCCTATCTTTTTACCTCACTTGTCAGTTTTTCCTAGAGATGTGTTGCTTCAGTTAGGATGTCAAAGTATAGACTAGTGGTTAAGAACACAGACCTTGGGGGTGCCTGGGTGCCTCAGTCAGTTGAGCGTCTGATTTTGGCTCAGGTTCTGATCTCATGGTTCCTGGGTTTGAACCCCCTATCGGGTTCAGAGCCTGGAGCCTGCTTGGAATTCTGTGTCTCCCTCTCTCTCTCTGGCCCTCCCTGACTTGAGCTCTATGGTTCTGTCTCTCAAAAATAAATAAACGTTAAAAATAAAAAAGGGAACAGAGACTTTGGAAGCCAACTGAACTAAACTCAAGACTTTGCTCTGGAATTACATAGTCTTTTTGAGCTTGTTTCCTTGTCTGTGAAATCAGTATATACTTGCCCATCTCACACATTTTTCAGAGAGTTGAAGGGAAATTCTTTTGCAATTTGTTCTTTTCTCTTTTTGGGCATGTAGGAGATAGGAATCAAAATAAATACACCCAAATAATTCCTCCAAATTGGATCTTTGTCTATGTAAATCATAATTTTCAAAATCCCCATGATTGCCCCAAGTATCTAGTTATCCTTTCTCCTGAGGGCAAGTGCCGCTGAAAAGCCCATTTTTCTTAAGTACCCAGATCAAGTTGTTCTACACACACACACACACACACACACACACACACACACCCCAACCACACAGTCAGAAGTTACATGCCATTCTGACTTTTCCCGTCTTAGCCCCACTGTCTTCTGCCCAGATGCAAACTCTTTAGACTCTAAGTCCCTTCATCATCTCTTTCTGATCAGGTATTGGGAAGATCTGACATAGACCCATACTTTCTGCTCGGGGAGAAACTTTATGAAACTCATGGCTGGCTTTGCCGATTAAGAAAAGTTATTCCTAGAGGTGAGTCATTTTCATCTTTGTAACTGCGCACTCCTTCTTCAATTATGAGGGCTTTTGTGCTGTAGGAGCTTAAAAATCTCATATGAAAAAAATAAAATGAGAGGCACTGAAGTATGAATATGCCAATGAAAGCACTTAGAACTTCCTTCCACTAAAATACACACACTTTAGTCAGCATACTAAACACAACATCAGTGAAATTTTATACATCTTAAGTGAATAATAATGGATACTGTGCAGTTACTTTCCATTTACCACTCATTTTTTTCCCCAGAAACTTGTAAATCAATTTCACTCTAAAGCAGACAACATGCAATCTCAGACTTCTATATGATCTTGGGCAAATTAGCAGAAGGCATTTTTTCCCTCCTAGTCTCTGCACAAGTGAAATGTTCTTCAGAGTTTATGCATCATAATCAATGTTGACTCTTTTTTGTAGAAACCCCAGCTTTGAGTCAGAGATTCAGAATTACTTTGGATGCTTGAAATGACAAAATCTTTTGGTGACTTTCCTTTATCCGCAGTAATTTGTCACCTTATATGAAATTATGATAGCATATATTTATCTGTGCACATTAGTTTGGGGACAAGCGTGAGCACTTCTATCCCAGTATATTGTGACTTGTGTTGGTATTCTCAGATGGTGGATTTGAGAATGAACAGAGAGAGAAGCAAATGATGGAGGAGGCTTGGAGGGCTTTCCACTGAATTCCTAGGAAAGACGGAGAAAGTTGAAGCAAAGAAAACTCAGGCCTTAGACCAGCCCTCTAACAGAAAGATCTAAGGACATAACTATATTGCAAATCATTTCCCTTCTTTCATTTTCCCTGTCACTTTGCTAAATTAGAAGCCATCATTTCGCCTCAGAACTGGTTTCTCTTTCTTCATCTTGGCTCATCCAATCTGTTTTCATGTAATACCCAAAGTTATCTTTCTTTTTTTTTAAATGTTTATTTAGTTTTGAGAGAGAGAGAGAGGAGAGAGAGAAAGTGCACACAGGGAGGGGACAGAGAGAGAGGGAGACACAGAATCTGAAGCAGGCTCCAGGCTCCAGGCTTCAGGCTGTCGGTACAGAGCCTGACGCGGAGCTTGAACTCCTGGACTGCAAAATCATGACCTGACCAAAGTTATCTTTCTGAAATACAAAGCAGCCTGCCAGTCTCTTGATTCAAATCCTTCAATCCTTCAAAGTTTCTCCATTGCTCTCAGGAATAAGTCTTTTTGCATGACGTACAGAGGCTTCCTGGCCCCCTGTCTACCTTATCTTCAGCTACTCCCCTCACATGATTGTTCTGGTAGTACTATACTTATGTTGCTTTGTCATATGTGCGTTCGGTTCTTTCTTTGACCCATTCTTCTCTTTTTAAAAATTTTTTAAAAATGTTTATTATTATTTTTTAAAATATTTTTATTTATTTCTAGGAGAGAGAGAGAGAGACAGCGTTGAGCAGGGGAGGGTCAGAGAGAGAGGGAGATACAGACTCTGAAATAGGCTTCAGGCTCTGAGCTGGCTGTCAGCACAGAGCCCGACGTGGGGCTCGAACCCACGAACCGCGAGATCATGACCTAAGCGAAAGTCAGACGCCCAACCGACTAAGCCACCCAGGCGCCCCTAAAAATGTTTATATTTGAGAGAGAGAGAGAGAGAGAGAGAGAGAACATGAGTGGGGGACAGGCAGAGAGAGAGGGAGACACAGAACCTAAGCAGGCTCCAGGTTCTGAGCTGTCAGCAAAGTCTGATGCAGGGCTTGAACCCATGAGCTGCGAGATCATGACCTGAGCTGAAGTCGGATGCTGCTTAACCGACTGAGCCACCCAGGCGCCCCAACCCATTCTTTTCTTTACTAATTAATTTTAACCCTTCAGGTCCCAGTCGAGCCATTACTACCTTGTGTTTTCCTCAATTCCATTTTAGATCCCCTCTCCACGTGACTTCCCTAGAGCACTCCTGTCAGAATGCACCTCACAGTGTGTGATAATTGCCTCTAATGGTTAGTTTATGTCCCCACTAGATTGGGAATTCCACCAAGCCCCAGGCCATGCTTGTCTTGGTCACTGTCGCATCTTCGTTGCCCAGCAGAATGCCTGGCATGAAGAAGAAGCACAGAATTTATTTGGTAAATAATTGAAGAAATGAAGGGCCTGTGATTTATGTGACCAGCTCAAATACAGATGTTATTGAGGATTTATACTGGGATCCCTGCGCAGGAACAGGCAGCCCTGGCTCATTGAATCTGAATCCCAGGGAGCCTCTAGGTGGCTGGGGAAACCCTGACTCTCAGGATGCAGAGAATCTATAAGGCAGATTTCTAAATATTGTGTTGAAACCCTGAGGAAAGGAGTTACTAGAACATTTCTACCAATCTGGGAAAAGCTTAGTGGAAAATAACACAACAGTTTCCATTTCTACTAATTTAAGATGTATGACATTCAGTTAATTGCATTTGTGTTGTTTTATTTTAGAAACTACAAATGGGTCTTTTCTTTCCATGAGATCTTAATTTTTTTCACCCCCAGACTCCCCGGAGATGCTGAGGAACTGAACCACGGGGGCCTTCTGTGTCTCGTAATTCCTCCTGTTGAGAGTGTTAGCCTGGGCCAGGATGACTCCAAGCTCTAGGAGTGCCGTCTGCCCATCCTCCCTGCAGACACGGGAGGGCAGTGCAAAAGCAGGTTTCTTTTCCCTGGTCTCGTCATCTCTCCCGCGGTGACACAAATACTCCCACTCCTGACTCGCCGACTGTAGCATTTCCTGTTGCCAGTGTCAGTTCCCTGTTCTTTTCAGTTTCCCCAGTAGAAATGGGACATGTTACCGAAATGAAATGGAAACCCTTCTAGTTCCCCAGAACAATTCAGGAAAACGTTTACACATATCAAAACTGTGCAAGAGGGGAACTGAGATGTGTGGTGGTATCACTGAAATGTGGGAATTCTCAATCTTTGGGGAGTTGTAAGTCCTTTGAGAATCTGATGAAAGTTATGGATCCTTTCCCCAGAGAGACGTACATATGCCCTCACAACCTTACATACAATTTCTGAGCATTCAGGAGCACGTTAAGAATCTCTGCTGGAATATGTTTATTGAAGAACTCTACCAAGGTTTGCATACTGGGGGATGAGAAATATTAGAGGTGCCCCCACCTACGAACTGGTTATTAAAAACGAAACAGGTTTCATGAACGTGCACCCCATCACAGACTTTGATTATATGCTTTGACATGTACTTTATTAATTTATGACACTAAGTCAGCACGTAGGCTATTAGAGATCGCAAAATAAGATCATTCAGTATTTGCTGAGAGTGGTTTGAGGTCATTAGATTTCTAATGAAAATATGTGGATGTACAGTTAGAAAAATGAGAAGTAGCTGAAGTTAGTTAAAAGGGGGCAAACCATGGGCTTTAAACTTGTATTTCCAAACTGCCATGACCATCTTTTTAAAATATAGCCCAGCACCTTCCCCCACTCCCCAGTTTCTTTGTGCCGCCTTCTCCCCTCCTTCGCACACCCTGAATTCTGATAGCATCTGCCGGGATGGGAGGGATTGGGCTGTGGGCAGCTGGAGTTCTATTTGTAGGAAGCTCTGGAGAGGGACAGTGCCTATGGGCTACCAGTGCCAATGACTGCCCAATGGGGCATAACCAGTTATTACAGAAGCCACATATTAAACTGGTGGGGGCAGAGTGGATCTCCTGGTGTTCACCTGAAAGAGACAGGATTGGGGGACACACATTGGGGTCTGAGAGGATTTACTGAGTCATCTTCCAGCCAGTGACCTCCAGAGGCCACATTAGCCTCATGGGGGAGGGGAGCTAACATTTAAATGGAGCTGCAGCAGATCAGAGACCTTGAACTTCCCCCCTCTTGCTGGTGGGCTCTGCATGTAAAGGTAATAATCAATGAGATGCACCAGCGGACCTGCTTTCCTTCTGCTTACCTGCCCACTCTCTACTCCCCTCTAATCCATGTGACAGAGCAGAAATACACTTGAACGTGGTAGCCAAATGGCTCAGTGCAGATTAATCTAGCTGCTCAGCTTCTCATCTATATAATGGAGACAATAATAGTATGTGTGTCATAAGGTTATTGTGAAAATTAAGCAAAATAATGCATGTAAGTAAGGGATTTAGTACAGTGCTTATTGCCCAGTAAATAGTTTTAAATGGTCACCATTTTTGTAGTTATTTGGGCGTGTACGCTTCCCTACCAGGCTGATTATAAACTTCCAAATGTCAGGATGCATCCTATTTTTACCACAGAGCTTACATAAAATGGGCTTTTAGAAGTATTTTTGAATGAATAAATGAATACATCAGTGAATGAGGGAATGAGTGAACATGGTTTGAAAAATCAGTGTTTTGAATACACTTGGATAATTGTCCCATGTATATGTATATATATATTATATATACATATTATATATCTGTACATAACATATATATGTGTATGCTAGACCCTCTGATTAGACTGTTGTTCCTTTTGACTTTGCACGGCCACTGACTATTTCCCACCTTTTAGCTATCACCTTAGCACAAGCTCTTCAGAAGACTTTCCATATGGGGCATCTGGATGGCTCAGTCAGTTAAGCACCTGACTCTTTTTTTTTTTTTTTTTTACAAATAGTTTATTGTCAAATTAGTTCCCACATAACACCCAGTGCTCATCCCCACAAGTGCCCTCCTCCATGCCCCTCCCCCCCACTTCCATCAGTTCTCAGTTTTTGTCAGCATTCAAGAGTCTCTCATGGTTTGCCTCTCTCCCTTTCCCCCACCATTTCCCCCCTTCTTCTCCCCCTTGGTCCTCTGTTAAGTTCCTCCTAATCCTCCTATACGTGCAAACATATGATATTTGTCCTTCTCTGCCTGACTTATTTCACTCAGCATAATACCCTCAAGGTCCATCCATGTTGCTACACATGGCCAGATTTCATTGTTTCTCATTGCCATGTAGTATTCCATGGTATAGATAAACCACATCTTCTTGATCCATTCGTCCATTGATGGACACTTAGGCTCTTTCCATGTTTTGGCTATTGTTGAGAGTGCTGCTATGAACACTGGGGTACATGTGCTCCTATGCCTCAGCATTTCTATATCCCTTGGGTATATTCCTAGCAGTGCTATTGCTGGGTCATAGGGGAGTTCTATTGTCAATTTTTTGAGGAACCTCCACACTGTTTTCCAGAGGGACTGTACCAGCTTACATTCCCACCAACAGTGTAAGAGGTTGCCCGTTTCTCCACATCCTCGCCAGCATCTCGTGTTCTCTGATTTGCTCATTTTAGCCACTCTGACTGGTGTGAGGTGGTATCTCAGCGTGGTTTTGATTTGTATTTCTCTGATGAATAGGGATGCTGAGCATCGTTTCATATGTTTGTTGGCCATCTGGATGTCCTCTTTGGAGAAGTGTCTGTTCATATCTTCTGCCCATTTCTTCACTGGGTTGTTTGTTTTTTGGGTGTGGAGTTTGGTGAGTTCCTTATAGATTCTGGATATCAACCCTTTATCTGATATGTCGTTTGCAATTATCTTTTCCCATTCTATTGGTTGCCTATTAGTTTTGTGGGTTGTTTCCTTTGCCGAAGCACCTGACTCTTGATTTCAGCTCAGGTCATGATCTCACGCTTGTGGGATCAAATCCCGAGTTGGGCTCTGCACTGATAGTACTTGCCCGCTTGGGATTCTCTCTCCCTCTCTCTCTGTCTCTCCCCTGCACTTTTTCTCTCTCTCTTTCAAAATAAATAAACATTAAGAAAAAAAAAAAAAGAAAGAAAGGCCTTCTGTAATGACCCCTATTTAAATGAGCATCTTTGCCCCTGGCCTCACTAGTTATATTTTCTATCACTACCCTTTGTTTAGAGCACTTATATGCTTTATAATCCATTTATATGATTTATATATCATGAAGTATGTAATTATATAGCTATTTCGTTTTGTAACCTTGTTTATTTCCCACTATATAATAAGGTCTATCACAACAGAGAACTCTTTTCTTCATGAATCCAGGGAGAAGCAACACAGTGTAATGGGTAGAGGTAGGGGTCTGAACTCCCGCAGTTTGACTCCAGGGACTTCCTGCCTCCAAACCCCGACCGGCTCTGCCATATACCAGCTATGTGACCTAAGACGAGTTATTTAACTTCTCGTCTTAGTTTTCTCATCTTCTGACTGGGAATAGTCATAGTACCTTCCTCCTGTTACTGCCTTTCCATACCAGGCAGCTGGGTGTCTAGCACTGGCCCTTGTGTTTTAGAGAACACTGCTCTAACACCACTCTGGCTAGGTCTCACCCTACAGGCAAGCTGTCCCTAGGGCCAAAGGAACATGCCCGTACCTGCCTCTTTCAGACCATACTTCTGACCCCTGAGATTCCGGTACTCTCCTACCCAGATAATTCCAAGCATGCTTCCAGAGTCATGTGGGTTTTTCCCCCAGGCCCATCCTTTCAACGGTAGACCATGTCACCAGTGAGCATACCCAGAAATCTTACGGTCGCTGAACATCTGCTATTTGCAGAATGGGAAGATGGACGCAGTGTGGATGTTTCATTGGAGATGTCCACACACATTGATCCAAGGCTCCTTTTGTGGTGCAAGATATGTTTCGGGTGGTAGAAGAAGGGAGGTAGTCCAGGGTGGGTCCTCTAGTTTATTCTTGCTTTTAACCTGGCAAATGCTAGAGACAGGCCAGTGCCTCCTAGATTGTTGTGACGATTAAATGAGATATTACATGTAAAGCCTTTGGAAAATGCTTGATATACTGTAAAGTGCTCAATAAATATTAGCTATTTATTACATATCCAGTTAACTTAGCACCGGGTCTAGTGCATTATAGGTGTTTAGTCATTTTTTGAAAGAATGAATAGACGAATGATTGCTTGAACTATTAGCTCGTTAACTGGGGCCCATCTTGGTTCTGTTGCTAGGTAAAATCACCTGTGTATTTGAAAAAGAGCTTGCTTTCTTTGTTGTAGTCATTGTTGGCTGAAAGTAAGACATACTGGCTTGATATTTCACAGTTAAGTATGAATAGCAAACTTCCTATTGGGAGAAAGGTCTTAGATGCTGATTTCACAGAACGATGGAGTTCAGAAAGGGTCTGTATCTTATTTAAGGTAATACATTGTTTTTCAAGAAATTCCGCAAGGGATTTGAATTTATGTACTATTAGATGCTTCCTGCTAGCCCAAATACGTTTGCAGTGACATACACAACAGCGGGATTTACAGCAGGCTTCTATGGTTCAAGACAACGTCAGCAGTTTTCTGGCTACGCAGAGGACACTTATCATAAGCAAAGTAAGCATGCTGCCTGTTAATATGATTTGAGGTCCCCAGAGCCCAGCTCTGATGGCCGATCAAGGGCCATCAACCTCATGAGTTAAATTACTTCTTTGATTCATCAACAAATGTGAAAGGATCATGGAGGTTAGTGCCAGACAGAGCAGTGAGCAGTCTTCACCTCTGTTGCTTATCAGCTATGTGATCTTGGGCCAATTTCTGAGTTTCACTTTCCTCCAGTTTCCTCATCTGTAGTGAGAGATAATGCTACCCCTAAGGTGGACCGTTGCATAACTCCGGCAGAGAGCCCAGGGTAGTTACTGGCTGGTGGTAGATCTCGTGATCTCATTCCCTTCCCCAGTAATTACCACGTATAGGGCCATAAAACAGAGAGTATATCCCGCGTTAAGCTTGTTTTAACAATATAGTTATACAAGAGGTACTGAATATATGCTTACAAATCTGATTAAGAATGTATCTCACCAATGCAAAGCGTAAGAGCAAACTTCATAATAACTGATAGCAGGAGAACATAGCAGATTACTCTTAAAAGGTGATCCAAACATTCATTGTGCTTAAGTCTTCTACAATGCCATTTTATTAAATCGTATTTTTGTTCATATTAAGAACAGAATTGCTATTTTATCATTAAAGTAGGCCAAAAAATACAAATAAAATGTTTTATAAATAAAGCAAAACTCTATTTTAGTTCTGATTTCTCCAAACCAGTCTTTTGGAAATTAAAAAAATATATATCACGAAGTCTCTTTTGCGTCCTTATTAAACCAACATGGGAGCTCCTGTGTGGCTCAGTCAGTTAAGTGTTTTAACTCTTGATTTCGGCTCACGATTGTGGAATTGAGCCCCATGTTGGGCTCTGCGCTGGGCGTGGAGCCTGCTTGGGATTCTCTCCACTTCTGCCCATGCACATGTACTCTGTCTTTCACAATAAATAAATAAACATTAAAAAAAAACCCCAACATCTATGGAACTACTTCAGAGCCCTTTTGGCACGGGTTGGTAAAGATTACACACTCTTCTCTCCTGGGCTTAGAGCCCCCTGAATAGCATTCTCCTTCCCTTTATCTCCACTGAAGGCTGCTCTTAGGAAAAGGGAACCATCTGAGATTCAATTTCAGTAAATCTGGAATAGTGAGCTGAGAGCCAACAGGGAAGTTTTACTCCAGGGCTGAGCTTTTGCATCCGCCCAGGGCGGTGCACCCAGTGGGAGGCCTGGATTCCTTCCCCAAAAGAGAATCTGGGTCTCATTTGCTTACCAGAATGTGGAGACTTCTTTTTCACCATGAGGTAACTTGGAAATGCAGATGCCTTTTCAGGGAACTAAAACTTGAGATGAATAATTAAATAACCGAACCTAGTTACATTCTTGGCAGTAACTTCGCTGGGGATACAGAAGGTGGGAGAAAAGAGGGTAGAGAGATTGATGCAAACGGCAAGTGGAGGAGGAGAAAAGCCTGGGGCAAGAGCCAGTTGGGAGCTCAACAGGAAATCTTCACTGGCTGTAGTTTTATTTTTATTTTTTTTTCAAGTTGATTATTTAATTTATTTATTTACATTTTTTAAATTTATTTTTTAATTTACATCCAAGTTAGTGAGCATATAGTGTTAAATGATTTAAGGAGTGATTCCCTGTTTAACACCCAGTGCTCATCCCAACAAGTGTCTTCCTTAATGTCCCTGACCCATTTAGCCCATCCCCCCACCCACGACCCCTCGAGCAACCCTCGGTTTGTTCTCTGTAATCAAGAGTCTCCTATGTTTTGTCCCCCTCCTTGTTTTTATATTATATTTGCTTTTCTTTCCTTTTGTTCATCTGTTTTAAACTCCTCATCGGAGTGAAGCCATATGATATTTGTCTTTCTCTGACTGGCTGATTTCGCTTAGCATAATACCCTCCGGTTCCAGCCACATAGTTGCAAATGGCAAGTTTTCGTTCTTTTTGCTTGCTGAGTAACAGTCAATGGACATTTGGGCTCTTTCCATACTTTGGCTATTGTCGACAGCGCTGCTATAGACACTGGGGTGCGTGTGCCCCTTCAAACCAGCACTCCTGTATCCCTTGGATAAATACCTAGTAATGCAATTGCTGGGTCGTAGGGTAGTTCTATGTTTAATGTTTTGAGGAACCTCCATACTGTTTTCCATTCTACTGGCCGTAGTTTTAAGCCAGAATCTGAAATTTTGAAATTCTTTAGTGCTAGCAATGGGCTTTTCATTTAAACAAGAAAAAAAAACCCCACACACCAGCATAAACACACAAAATGGACCATATATATCCACTTAGTGCTGGTTTGCAGCCATTTAACGAACACGCATGGTATTGACTTCAGGGTCCATTATGGACATCAGCACAGCCTGGATCTTTGTGTGTGTGTGTGTATGTGTATGTGTGTGTGTGTTGACAGTCTGATTTTCAAGACTTTCTCATAGCTTTTAGTAGTATTTTTTGGACTTCTCTTCATTAAGGATTTTAAAAGCAAAGGTCTTTGCTTACATTGAAAGTGCTACTTTTCCTAGCATCAGAGTTCCTTGCTAATGGCTTTCTGAATACCATTTTCATTATTTAATTTTTATAGAACTCTACTTCCTTTATTATTACATTTGCCTTTGTAATATGTACAATCTGTTGGCTACATATTGCTAGGTTTTAAATCTTTCCTGTTTACTATTAACAAAAAATAGTTGCTGATTCATCTGCTTTGCAGAATAAATCACTAACCTCACCTGTGTGCAACAGAAAAATGGCAGGTGTATCTCCTGATTATCCTTCCTAGCTATTTTGCCCTCATCTCGCTCTTTTCCTCTACACTGTGAACATATAATGTCCTCTGGTTATGGAGAGGAAACAAACATAAGGGTAAGGCTATTTGGATTTTATAAATATAATAGTAACCCCAGGATGCCTGGGGGGCTCAGTCGGTTGAGCATCTGACTTCCGCTCAGGTCATGATCACTAGGTTTGAAAGTTCGAGCTCTGTGTCTGGTCCTGTGCTGACAG
Source organism: Hyaena hyaena (assembly GCF_003009895.1). NCBI lineage: Eukaryota > Metazoa > Chordata > Mammalia > Carnivora > Hyaenidae > Hyaena > Hyaena hyaena. Next base: position 890,798 of record NW_024080755.1, on the reverse strand, counting down.
CTCAGAGCCTGGAGCCTGCTTCGAATTCTGTGTCTCTCTCTTCTGCTAGAACACTGTCTCTCTCTCTCTCTGTCAAAAATAAACAAACATTAAACTAAATGTTTTTAATGTAGTAGTAATCCTTTGCCTACTTAATAACAGTAATGTATATAACACTTGACTCTTAACCAAAGGCCTTCATCTATGTTATTTTGTTTGGCTTCTGAAGGGTTGCTCTAATTATTATCCCATTTGGTAAATGTGACCTGCCCAAGTTTATGGTTAGTGAGTGACTGAGGGCACCTCTACTTTCCCTTAATCAGGCTCAAATTTTTCCATCTTCACCAAAATCCCTTTTCCAGTCCCCAAGGGCTTTAGCTACAACACTTTTCTCTTGCCCTTCAGGGCTAAGGCCACTTGAGAGGGGGTTGTACCATATTGCCCCTTTCCTCACGTTGAATTCCTTCTGCAGCTCTCTGAAATCCCAGGCTGGTGTCCACCCCCGTGCTGGACCAACTCAGTAAGAGTCGTAGTCACCTTCTGGTTGTTATGTGCTGTGAGTCTTCTTTAAACACTTTTTAAAGTTTATTTACTTATTTTGAGAGAATGAGAGAGCGTGACTGGGTGAGGGGCAGAGAAACAGGGAGAGAGAGAATCCCAAGCAGGCTCCGCACTGTAAGCGTAGAGCCCAATGTGGGGCTTGAACTCACAAACCACAAGATCATGACCTGAGCCATAATTAAGAGCAGGACGCTCAACTGACTGAGCCACCCAGGCACCCTCGATGTCTCTTAAATGCATCTCCATTTCCAGTGCTGCCAGGCCAGGCCTTTCTCTCAGACTCTAAACCCAAGAGCACAGCAGACCCCTCCAGCTTCGTCTGGAGGCTTCCAAGGTACTTCAGACTCTTCACGTTTCTAACTGAACTTCCTGCGTCCCTCATGCTTGCTCTCATCTTGTGCTTCCTGTCTCAGGAACCGGCACTGCTGGTCCACCCGACTGTTCTCACCAGAAACCCGAGGTTCTTCGCTGATCTCCCATCTGCACTCACTTCTCATATGTAATATGTTCCCAGCTCCTGCTAATTCTAGTTCCTACGTATCTTTTGAGTCCCTCTTTCCATCCTCCCTGCCATTAGCTTAGTTTAGGTCATCACTGTCCCCTTGGATTGCTGCAAATCCCTCCTTAAAACTCTTCCACAGCCCCCCGTTGTTTTCAGAGTAAATTTTAACATCCGATAAGGCCTTCAAAACCCAGTGCTTGCCACCACCCCTGACTTCATTTTCCTCTTTCTCTTCTAGTGCTGTATGCCGTAGTTATACGTACCTCCGTTGTTCTCTGTCCTTTCCCCCCTTGGCCTATGCCGATGATTGTTCCTTTTGCCCAGAAATCACTTTTATTTCCTCTCCCAATCCTTTCCTTGCTGATTTCACTCCTACTTGTCATTATATCTTTGCTGAGCAATGCCTCGGGGAAGTCTTCCCTTACTCTCCAAACCCGAGTCAGGTGCCTGCCGCCTGGGTGCTGAGGGTACCTGGAGGTACTCGGTTTCAACTCCTCTTGTAATATTAATTCTGTGGCTTTGTGACTGCTAATTTGATGTCTTCTGTCTTACTTGTGGTGGTGGTCTAAGTAAGAATAGTGTCGGTTATTAAGCAAGTGCTCAATAAATATTAGTTGAATGGATGAAGTAATGATTCTTTTAAATTATTTAATTTTTTAATGTTAATTTTTCAGAGAGATGGGGGGGAGGGAAGGAGAGAGAGAGACATACACAGAATCTGAAGCAGGCTTCAGGCTCTGAGCTGTCAGCACAGATCCCGTTGCAGGTCTTGAACCCATGAGCTGGGAGATCATGACCTGAGCTGAAGTCAGAAGCTTAACCAACTGAACCACCCAGGCGCCCCAATTTAAGTTAATTTTTTAAAGTTTATTTATTTATTTGGTGAGAGAGCATGTGGGGGAGGGGCAGAGAGAGAGGGGGAGAGAGAGAATCCCAAGCAGGCTCCACACTGTCAGCATAGAGCCCAATGTAGGGCTTGAACTCATGAACTGTGAAATCATAACCTGAGCTGAAATCAAGAGCTGTATGCTCAACCGACTGGAGCCACCCAGGTGCCCTTTTAATTAATTTTTTTAGAGAGAGAGAGGAGTGAGCATGAGTTGGGGAGAGGAGCAGAGAGAGCGAGCGAGAGAGTCTTATGCAGTTCCCATGCTCAGCCCAGAGCCTGATGTGGGCTTGATCCTCCAAACCTGGGATCGTGACCTTGGCTGAAACCAAGAGTTGCATGCTTAATAGACTGAGCCACCCAGCATCCCTGAAGTAATGATTCTCCTAAGTCCCAAGTTCTTTCTGGTGTACCACTGTTACTTAGTGTTGTAGGTACTGTGTGTGATAGGCATTGTGGTCACATCCAGGCTTAGACAATTCAGTTGAATCTTCAGAAAACAGTTGAAGTATGGAAATAAAGTAGTGTAGGGTCAATATTGTAAGCTTGTTCCTATCTTTGTACGAACTACTCTCTTTGAAGTATTTTCCCTCTGTGTTCACCCATTTTGTTCCGTGTCACTGAGATTTAAGTGTAAATATCACTTGTTGCTGTTTCTCTGTTGTTCTTCTCTCTCTCTCTCCCCCCCCCCCCAAGGGAGACAAGGGACTCCATCTATCCTGTTCATTGCAGTATTGTAAGTATTTTACAAATATTTGTTGAATTAGTGGAAACATGAATGAATGAATGAATGAATGAATGCTACAGCAGTTGAGGTGATACACTTCCAGGAAAGATAAGGGGAAATGACAAGCTTATATATTTTTCAAAAGTAAACAAATCCTCCGTAGGTCCTGTTATTAGACATGCAATTCTGTGTGTAGCCTTTTTCTGTGCTATTCCTAATTTTCCCTTTTCTTACAGGTTATATGGGGAGCTGGTTGATGGACACCATCAGACCCCCTTGCTTAAGTTAGGTGCTAAGCATGTGCTCCCATTAGCAGAGAAGTGAGCTTTGCCAGAGGTGTAAATGAATAAGTAACCAGGGAACCTACTGAAAGAGACATTTTAACAAAAGAGGGAGGAACTTGCTTGTGTATTTCAGCTTCAGAAAACCTGTTTCAGAGGCTCATGATAAGACTAACTGATTTCACCCAAAGAGCAACCAGCAAGGTTCAGTTTGGATCACTGGCAGTTGTGGGGGACTCTGGGCAATAGTGGGGGGAAGAGAAGAAGGGAGGTTGGGTTGGAACGGCAGTGGGATGTGAAAGTGCATTTCTAGAGAGTGGGCAGGAACTCTGCCCACAGAGATGTTCTAGTTTCATGGCTCCTTATTGCCAGTGTTCACTGAAGTGGGTCTGGGAGCAGAACAGTGAGTTTAGTTTGAGACATTTGAGATTGAGGAAGCATCAGTGATATTAGTAAAAGCTTAGGGATCTAGGATGGATCTAAGAGATTTCTTAGGCCAGATCCCAGCAGGAATACCAGCATCAAAAGGAGGAAAAGAGGGTATGGGACTCATTGACGGAGATCTAACATTTCTTACTAGAAGGGACTCAGGATCTTCTGAAGATCACATTCCATTGGTCATTCCTTTCTGAATTCTTGTTACACTTCCTATCTGTAACTTCCAGGCTTCTAAGCCTTTGGCAGAGCTCCATGCAATAGAAATACAATGGGAGCCACACACGTGAGCACACATATAATTTAAAATTTTCTACCAGCAACATTTTAAAAAGTAAGAAAAAAACCCTAGGTGAACATAATTTCAGAAATTTAGTTAATTTAACCCAATCAATGAAAAAAATATTACTATTTCATCATGCAGTCAATACAAAATTTATTAATGAAATACTTCATAATCTATTTTTTAGTACCAAGTCTTCAAAATCTGTTGTGTATTTTTTTTTCACACTTAAAGCTCACCAAGGGGCACCTGGGTGGCTCAGTCGGTTAAACACCCGGCTTCGGCTCAGGTCATGATCTCGCGGTTTGTGGGTTTGAGCCCCGCATCAGGCTCTGTGCTGATTGCCAGCTCAGAGCCTGGAGCCTGTTTCAGATTCTGTGTCTCCCTCTCTCTCTGACCCTCCCCTGCCCATGCTGTCTCTCTCTCTCTCTCTCAGAAATAAATAAAACATTAAAAAAATTTTTTTTTAAAAAAAGCTCACTTAAATTCAGCCTAGCTGGATTACAAGTGCTCATCACATGTGGCCAGAGACTACCTGTTGGATAGTGCAGTATGTGTCGCCCTTGTATTAGTGTGTATTTGGCAGGACAATCATGTCCTATCTTCCTGATGGATTTGCAAGGCCCCAGTCCCTCTTGGGAGCCCCAGTGCCCCATGTAGGTCTCTAAGCAAAAATCGGCTCAAATGTGCCTAAATTCCGTAAGCCTTCCTTGATTCTCTTCTTGTCAGGAGACATTTCTTCTTCTTTTGGGCTCCTATAACATGTGCCTGGTATATCTGTGGTGCCATTTCTCAGTTTTTACCTGGTATTGCTGTTGTTGGTGTAAATGTCTTGCAATTGCTCTTTCTAGATGTGAGCCCCACACAGGTGGAATCTATCTTTGGCGTCCTCATGGGTGTCTAGCATAATAGCTTTTTCTCAAAGGAAGAGTTCAGTAAACATCTTTTGAATAAATATGTGCACATACTGAGCATTTATATCAGTTATTGAGTATTTTGGTAAATGATAGGTAAGTCTGGGCATTGAAGAGAAAGTGACAAGTTAGGTAAAGTAAATTGCGTCAACATTTAAGACTATTTCTTGGTAACCAGAGGAGACACAACAATAACAAGGAAACAAAATAAAACGTGAGATATTCACCCTCAGTCCTGGGGAGGACAAGCCATTCCTATTTTTCACTTCTTTATTTATTTGGTCCTGCCTGCTAATTTATAATATTTAGTCACTGTCTACTTTTACCTGCAATAAATTCAATTCCCTATTTTGTTTGCCGATCATCTTAAAGATGCAGAGAAAAAAAGAAAGCAAACATGAGTCTGGGTAGGTAAATTTCTCCAATGGTGATACTCATATTGTGGTCCACGGACCAGTGCCGTCCATGAAGAGGTATGTTCAGAAAGGAGACTAATCATTTTGGAACTTTGTAACACTTTGACAGAGTAATTTTATGCCACTTGAATAAAAAAACAAAAACAATTAAGTTTGTATTTTGTACTTGTTTTTATTTTTTATTTCATTTCTCCAATAATTAAGTTAAAAAGCAATTTTTTGAGGCTACAATTGATGTACAATATGCTGCATAGGTTAAAAGTACATAATTTGATAAGTTTAGACACGTATATATCTGTGAGGCCATCTCCACATTCAAGATAGTGGACATAGTCTTCACTCCCCCAAATTTACTCACACTTCTACGTAATCGTCCCTTCTCACTCAGCCCTCTTCCCCTAAGTAACCACCAAAATGCTTTCTGCAGCATAGATAGATTGCATTTTCTATTTCTATTAGATTGCTATTTCTATCTGTTTTTATATGATAGAATGATACAATGTGTGTGCTTTTTTTGTCTGTTTCTCTCACTCAGTATAATGATTTTGAGATTCATCCAAGTAGTTGTTTATGTGAACAATTTGTTTCATTTTACTGTTGAGTAGTATTCCAATGTATGGATATATCACAGTTTGTTTATTATTGTCTGCTGGGGACCATTTGGGTTGTTTGATAATTTTTGGCTGTTACAAGCAAAACTGTTCAGAACATTTGTGTGTAAGACTTGGTATGGCAATATATTTCCTTGGGTAAATACCTAGGGGTAGAATGGCGGATTGAATGATCAAACCAAGTCAAGTCAGCTTGGGCTGCTATAACAAAATACCACAAATTGGGTGGCTTAAGCAAGAGATATTTAGTTTCTCACAGTTCTGGAGGCTGGGAAGTCCAAGATCAAAGTGATGGTAGACTGGGTTCTTGGTGAATTGTTCTTCCTGACTTGTGGACCACTGCCTTCTCTACGTGAGCACTATGTGCTCACATGGCCTGTCTGTGGTACATGTGTGTGGAGACACCTGTCTCTCTTCATCTTCTTATGATGGGCGCTAATGCCATTTTAAGGGGCCCACCACCCTCATGACCTAATCAAAACCTAATTACCTTCCAAAGGCCTCATTCTCCAAATACTACCACAGTGGGGATTAGGGTTTCAACATATGAATTTTAGTGCATAACAGAATGGTAGGTGTTTGTTTAGCTTCTCAAGAAACTGCATTTTCTATCACTATTGGCAGTGCACGAGCATTTCGCTTCCTCCGTATTCTTACAAATGTGGGGTATAGTTTAGTCTTATTAAGTTTAGTCATTCTGATAGGTGTGTAGTGCTGGCTCGTTATGGTTTTAATTTGCATTTCATCTACTGATGTTGAACAGATGTTCATCTGCTTTGTTGACATCTGGGTGTTTTTCTTGGTAGTGTCTTTTCAAATCTTTTGCCCATTAAAAATATTCAGTTGTTTTCTACTTGAGTTTTGAGGGGCCTTTATACATCCTAGATACAAATCTTTTATCAGGTACGTGCTTGCAAGTATTTTCCCCCAGTCTGTGGCTTCTGTTTTCATCCTCTTAATAGTATATTTTGAAGAGCAGAAGTTTCTAAATTTTGATGAGGTCAGTTTGTTTGTTTTAGTGGACTGTGCTTTTGATGTTATATCTAAGAAATCTTTGCCTCACCCAAGGACACAAAGATTTCCTCTTATGTTTTCTCTAGAATTTATATGGTTTAGGTTTTATATTTAGGTCTATGATGCACTTTGAGTTAATTTTTGTATATGGTGTGAAGTACAGATCTAAGTATTTTTTTCTTTTTCTTTTCTCTTCTTTTCTTTTCTTTTGGTGATGGTGGGACAAATGGATAGCCAACGTGCCAGTACTATTTATTGAAAAAGTCTATCTTTTCTTTGTGTTGCCTTTGTCAAACATACATTGTCTGTATGTGTGTGGGTTTATTTCTGGACTCTATTCTGTTCCATGGGTTAATTTGTCTGTCTTTATGCCAATACTGTGCTGTTTTAATTACTGTAGCTTTATAAATATTGGGAAAAAGTGGTATTTGTCCTCTAGCTTTGTTCTTCTTTTGATTATTCTAGACCTTTGCATTTCCATATGAATTTTAGAATCGGCTTGTCAATTTCTGCAAAAAAAAGCATACTGAGATTTTGATTGAAATTGCGTTGAATCTAAAGATCAACATAGGGAGAAGTGACATCTTAATACTGAGTTGCTTGATCCGTGAACAAAGTATGCCTCACTGTTTATTTAGTTCTTTAATTTCTCTTGGAAATATTTAGCAGTTTTCAGTTTACAGACTTTTTCGTCTTTTGCCAGAAGTATCCCTAAAGCATTTCATATTTTTTGATGGTAGTGTAAATGGGGTGCTACTGATGGTTAGGTTTCTCAGGAGCTTAAATAGAATGACCTGCTCTTTCTATACAAAACCTACTGAAAAGGTAACAGTTATCTAGTTATACACCAAAGTTTCAGGGGCTATAATAACAGTGGATTTAATTTTGAATATGCATGAAAATAGTGTATTAACATAATATGAACACTGCCAGTAGACCTTGACCATTTTGCATAAAAATGGGTTGTCATTTCTTCCAAATTGTATTCCTATGTTAGTTCAGCATTCATTCTTTTCTTCTTCTTCATTTTTTTTTTTTTTTTAAATTAGAAGCCAAGGTCTCTAACAGAATCATCCATGCAGAGATGGTCTGTTCTAAGCATCACACCACATTATGTTTTTGTTAGAGTTGCTACCATTTCTAAAGTTCCTTTTCTCTTACTTCTCATACCAGAGACCATTTAAAATACCAGAAGCTTTCCCTAACATGAATTACTTCAAGACCTGTCAGGCTAAGGAATTAACTTCAAGGCAGGATTGTTATCATGAAAATGGTATCCTCTCATTGAAATTTATAACTTTTTGTTTTCCTTGTTATCTACTCAAGGTGAGGTTCTTGTGTGTGGTACACACTTCTGGCATGGTGCCTCGGTTGGCTTACTGTAGGCAGCTGCTCTGTCCATAAACTAAGTTGGAACTTTGCATGTCACTGGCTCTCTGTTTCTTAACTCTTTGAAGTCACCTAGGTTCCAAGTTAAAGGCAGCTAACGCATCGCCATGGATAGGGAAGTCATTCTCAACCTATTGGCCAAGAGCAGAGGAGCAGTTCTTCAACTCTTCCATCCAAGAAGCCCATTTTAAAAATCATTGAGGACCTCGAGCTTTTCTTTAAGCGTGTTCTATTTATTAACATTTACTCTATTAGAAATTAAAACTGAGTGGTGCCTGGGTGGTTTAGTCAGTTAAGTGTCCAACTCTTGATTTTGGCTCAGGTCATGATCTCATGGTTGGTGAGTTCAAGCCCTGTGTTGGGCTCTGCGCTGACAGCATGGAGCCTGTTTGGGATTCTTTCTCTCCTCTCTCTGTGCCACTCCCCTGCTCATACTCTCTTTTTCTCTCTGTCTCTCTCTGTAAATAAACATTAAAAAAAGAAATTAAAACTGAAATTTAAAAATTTTCTTCACTAAAAATAACAATACAGACCCCCTTATATGTTAACATGATTAACATTTTATTTTTTAAATGTTTATTTATTTTGAGAGAGAGAGTGTGTGTGAGCAGAGGAAGGATAGAGGGAAGGGCTGTCACCACAGAGTGCAATGTGGGGCTGGATCCCATGAACTGTGAGATCATGACCTGAGCTAAATCAAGAGTCAGATGCTTAACCCACTGAGCCCCCCAGGCACCCCAACATGACTAACATTTTAAAATAAAAATAACTGTATATTTTTAATTATGCTCTTTATTTAGTGATAAATGTAGAATCACATGCAGTGGCAAAAAATAATACTGAGAGATTCCATGCCTCCTTTACCCAGTTTCCCTCAGTGGTGCTACCTTGCAAAAACTATAGCATAATATCACAACCAGGCTACTGACATTCATACAGTCAAGATGTAGGATAGTTCTTACACCGACCTCTTCTGTTGCCCTTTTATAGCCACACCCCTCATCCCCCAACCCCCAACCCTTGCAACTATTAATCTATTCTCCGTTTCTAAAACTTTGTCATTTCAAGGATATTACATAAATGGAATCACACATATGTAACCTTTTAGGATTTACTTTTTTTTTCACCTAGCATAATTCCCTGCAGATTCATCCAAGTCGTGTGTGTCAAGGATCTGTTTTCATTGCTGAACAGTCTTCCATGGTATGACTGTACCCACAGTGTATTTAATCATTCACTTGTCCAAGGACATGCGGATTGTTTCCAGGTTGTAGCTGATATGACCACGGCTGCTGTGAACATTTGCGTGCAGGTGTCTGTGGGAATGTAGGTTTTCATGTCTCTGGGATAAAAATCCTCAAGAGTGTAATTGTTGTGTTGTATGATAGTTGTATGTTTAGTGTTCTAAGAAACTGCCAAACTGTTTTCCAGAGTCACTGTTATCGTTTTACATCCCGCTACCAGCCATGTGTGTGTGACCTGGTTTCTCTGCAGGCTTGCCAACAGATAGCATTGTCAGTGTTATTTTTATTTGGGGGGTATTTTTTTAATACTGTAAAAATACACATAAAATTTACCATCTTAGTAACTTTTTCCATTTTAATTTTCCAGGGTGCAGTACAGTGATATCAGTAACATTCATATTATTGTGCACTATCCCTGAACTCCTTTTATCTTATAAAACTGAAACTCTACACCCGTTAAACAACTCCCCATTCCTTCCTCTTCCCGTTCCTGAAAGGGACTATTCCACTTTCTGTCTTTGTGAATTTGATCACCTAAGTCTCTCAGACAAGTGGAATCATATAATATTTGTCTTTTTGTGACTGGCTTCTTTCAGTTAGCAGAATGTACCCAAGGTTCGTCCATATCGTAGCATTGTCAGAATTTTCTTCCTTTTGCAGGTTGGAGAACATTCTGTTGTATATGTATACTGCATTTAGTTAATCTGTTCATCAGTTGGCAGATACTTGGTTTGCTTCTGCCTTTCAGTTATTGTGAATAATGCTGTTAAGAACAGCATTCTGAAATACAAATATTGCAAAAAAAAATGCTGCTTTCAATTCTTTTAGGTATACTCATAAGTGGAATTGCTAGATATTATGGTAATTCTCTCTCTCTCTCTTTTTTTTTTTTTTTTTGTTTTTGAGGGACCACCCTACTGTTTTCCACAGCAGCTACACCATTTTACATTATCAGGAACAGTGCGCAAGTTACCAATTTCTCCCTTGCCACACCAACACTTTTTTTTTTTTTTTTTATGCAACCATCCTAATGGGCATGAGGTAATGTTTTATTGTGGATTATATTTGCTTTTCTCTAATAGTGATGTCGGACTTCTTTTCATGTACTTATCAGCTATTTGCATATCTCCTTTGGCGAAATGTCTATTCAAATCCTTTCCCATTAAAAAAAATGTTTTATTTATTTATTTAGAGTGAGTGAGCGAGCAGTGGAGGGGCAGAGAGAGAGGGAGAGAGCGAGAATTCCAAGCCGGCTCCCCATTGTCAGTGTGGAGTTCAACATGGGGCTTGAACCCATGAACCATGAGATTATGACCTGAACTGAAATCAGGAGTCAAGGTGCTCAACTGACTGAGCTGCCCAGGCTCCCCAAATCCTTTCCCATTTTAAAAATTAGGAGTTTTTTTTGTTGTTGTCTTTGAGTTTTAGTTCTTGATATATTCTAGATATTAGTCCCTTCTCAGACATATAATTTACACATATTTTCTCCCATTTTGTGGGTTCCCTTTTCACTTTATGGGTAGTCTTTTGATGCACAAAAGTATCTAATTTTCATAGTCCTATTTGTCTACATTTACTTTTCTTGCCTGCTCCTGTGGAGTCATGCAAGAAATCATTGCCAAATCCAATGATAAGAAGCTTGTGCTATATGTTTTCTTCTAAGAGTTTTACAGTTGTAGGTCTTACCTTTAGGTCTTTCATCCATTTTGAGTTGATTTTTGTATATTATGTTAGATAAGGGTCCTGTTCTTTTGCAGGTAGATATCCTGTTGTCCTACTACCATTTGTTGAAAAAGCTGTCCTTTTTCCATGGAACAATCTGGCTCCGTTGTCAAAAATAATTTCTCCATATATGCAACTGTTTATTTTTGGGTTCTCTAGTATATCCCATTGATAGATATGATTACTGTACCTCTGTGATCAGTTTTGAAATCAAGAGGTGTGGGTCCTCTAGTTTTATTCCTCTTTTTCAAGGTTGTATTCATGGTCCCTTGAGATGCCATGTAATTTTAGGATGGATTTTTTCTGTTTCTGTAAAAAAAAAAAGGGATTTCAATAGAGATTGCATTGCATCTCTATTGCTTTGAGTACTAATGGAATCTTAGCAATATTAAGTCTTCTAATCCATGAACATGGAATAGCCTGCCATTTATTTATATCTTATTTCATTTCTTTCTACAGTGTTTCATAGTTTTTATTGTACAAGTCTTTCACCTCCTTGGTTAACGTCATTCCTAAGTATTTTATCCTTTCTGATGCTACTGTAAATGAAATTATTTTCTTAATTTTCTTTAAGGATTGTTCATGCATTGACTTTGGGTTGGAGAGGTTTATCCACTTATATTTAAAATAATTACAGACTTCTCCTACTTTGCTGTTTACTCTCCATATGCCTTATAGCTTTTTTGTCTCTCATTTCCTGTGTTAGTGTCTTCTTTTGTGTTAGTTGATTTTTTTTAATAGTAAAGTGTTTTTCTCTCATCACTTTCTTCTATTTACATTCCATAGCTATAGTCTTTGTGTAGTTATCAGGGGACTTACATTTAACATCCTAAAGTTATCAATTTGAATTGATACCAGCTTAACTTCAATAACATAAAAACTCTGTTCCTATATAGCTCATCCCCACCTCCTTTCAATTATTGATATCACAAAATTACATCTTTGTCCAAAAACAAAATGATAATTGTTTTTTTAATGCATAAATCTCTTAAATCATGTAGAAAACAGAATGCAGAGTTACAAACCAAAGTTATAATAATATTACCTTTTAGATTAACATATATTTATATATATTTTAGACTTATATATGTGTATATATATTTAATGTATTGTTTAAAAATTTTTTTTGTCTTTTTGTTGTTTAGTTGTACAAGTTGTATGTAGTCTAGGTACTAGACCCTTATCTGACACATGATTTATAAAAATTCTTCCTCCATTTTGTGACTTATCTGTGAAAAGATAAGTGCCCTTCAGCGCACAAAAGATTTTAATGTTGATGAAGTTCTATTTATCTATTTTTTCTTTGTTGTGTATGCTTTGACTTCATATCTAAGAAATCATTTTCAATATTTTCTTCTAAGAGTTTTAGCTCTCACACCTAGGTATTTGGTCCATTTTGAATTAATTTTTGTTTATAGTATGAATTAAGGGTCCAGCTTCATTCTTTTGCATGTGGCTATCCAGTTTTCCTAGAACCATTTGTTGAAGAGAGTTTTCTTTCCTCATTGGATGGTCTTGACACCTTTCGAAAATCAGTTGACTCTAGATGGATGGCTCTTCTTTCTATTTTATTGATCTGTATGTTTATCCTTATGCCAGTGCCATACTGATTACTGTTTTGATTACTGATTGCTGAATTACTTTAGCTTTATAGGAAGTCAGGATATTAGGAAGTGTGAGTTTTCTAATTTTTCTTTTTCAAGATTGTTTTGGCTATTCAGGATCCCTTGTGATTTCATATGAATTTTAGGATAGGCTTATCTATTTCTGCAAAAAAGGTATTTGAGATTTTGATAGGGATTGTATAGAATATGTAGATATGTTTGGGAACTATTACTATTCTAACAATAGTAAATGTTCTAATCCACATATATAGGAGTTTTTCTATTTATTTAGGTTTTCTTTAAATTCTTTTAGCAATGTTTTGTCATTTTTAGTGTTTAAGTCTAATGTCTCCTTGACTAAATTTATACCTAAATATTTCATTCTTTTTGATGCTATTATAAAAGGAATAGTTTTCTATATTTCTTTTTTAATTGTTTATTGCTAGTGTATAGAAATAAATAGAACTGAATTTGTATCATACAATTTTGCTGGATTTGTTTATTAGATCTACTAGGTTTTTGTGGATCCCTAAAGGCTTTCTATATGTATGATCATGTCATCTGAGAATGGATAATTTTATTTCTTCCTTTCTAATTTGGATGTCTTTTATTTATTTTTCTTGCCTAATTACTTTGGCTAAGACTTCCAGTGCAATGTTGAATGGAAGTAATGAGAGCTATCATCTTTGCTGTGTTCTTAAAGGAAAGCTTTCAGTGTTTTATTATTGAGTATGATGTTAGTTGTGTTTTTTTTCTGTAAATGCCCTCTAACCTTTTAAGGAGGTTTTCCTCTATGCCTAGTGTACTAAATGTTTTTATCATGAAAGGATGTTGGATTTTGTCAGATGTTTTTTCTGTGCCTATTAAGATGATTAGGGTTGTTTCCCATCCTTCATTCTATTAATATGGTATCTTACATTGATAGGTTGTCATGTTGAATCACACTTGCTTAGCTGGGATAAATCTCATTACATCATGATGCATAATCGCTTTAGTGTGCTGGTGAATTTGGTATCCTAGTAATTTGTTTAGAATTTTTGCTTCTGTCTTCATAATGGATACTGGTTTAAAGTTTTCCTGTGATGTCTTTGTAGGGCTTGGTATCAAGGTAACGCTGGCCTCATGGAATGGGTCAGGAGATGGTCATTATTCTCCTATTTCTTTTTTCTTTTCTTTTTTTTTTTGAGAGAGAGATAGAGACAGCATGAGCAGGGGAGGGTCAGAGAGAGAGGGAGACACAGAATCCGAAGTAGGCTCCAGGCTCTGAGCTAGCTGTCAGCACAGAGCCTGATGTGGGGCTCGAACCCATGAACCGTGAGATCATGACCTGAGCTGAAGTCGGATACTTAACTGACTGAACCACCCAGGCGCCCCTCCTATTTCTTTTAAGAGTTTGATAAAATGGGTGTTAATTCTACTGCCATTAACACAAGGCTAGGTTAAAATGCCATTAGGTTCCCCCTCCCCAACAAATTGTCACTTTCTACCTTATTTTTTCTCTTTTCCCCCATATTCATTTTGTTTCTTAAATCCCACATATGAGCGAAATCATATGGTATTTGTCTTTCTCTAACTTATTTCATGTAACAAAATAGTCTCTAGCCCCATCCATGTCATTACAAATGGCAAAACTTCATTCCTTTTTATGACTGAGTAATTTTCCATTATATATTATATGTATATACCATATATATAGTATATATATATGCGCACACACACACACACCACATCTTCTTTCCATTCATCAGTTGATGGACATTTGGGCTCTTTCCATAATTTGTCTATTGTTGATAATTTTACTGTAAACTTTGGAGAGCATGTATCCCTCCAAATCAGTATTTTTGTACCTTTTCTACCCTATTTTCAAAATTCTCTGCTTGCTTTTAATCGAGGATAGTCTAAAACTGATATGCATTCTACAGGTTATACCAATTGCTTAAAGCTGACTCCTTTCTGATTAATTAGGGCTGTGGCTAAATATTTTGAACATCATCCCTGGCCTGAATTATAAGTGCATACATCTTTATCTGTCCCTTTCCACTGACTATTCTTTTAGAATACAATATGAGCCCATAATAGAGTAGCAATTTAGACATGATCAACTTTTTTTTAAAAGAGTTCTGTTGGTTGAAACTTTGGTCTTCACCAGAATCCAGGCAGATATAAACCCCAACTGACAGATGAAGAAATTGAGATTTAGAGAGGTTAAGTGACTTGCTCAGTTGGGAAAATTTTAAAAAATATATGCAAGTTTCTAGACTTCCACCTCGGCTTTTACTCTTGCCTCAAAGTCATGCCCTCTTCACAGCTGACCACTAAATATGTTTTAAAGAGGGCAGAGTCCAATTGTATAATAGATCTGCCTGTCTGAAACATGATTATTAGTGGTAATGGTTGGGTATTACCTGGCATGCATACTTTGGGTTTACAGTAAAGAATACCTACTTTTTATTAACTGTCCTTTTAGATATATTAGCGACTGTCACACCTGAATTATAACAAAGAAGCACTAGAGAAAATTCAATGTGGGCGGCAAAATTCTTTGAAGAATAACTAGTTATAATTGGGGAGTCTGAACACATTTCAGAGTTGCACATTTAATATGCAGTATGGTTAATTGCACTGTAATTACAGTGTTTTAGAATGCCATGCTAAGTGTTTAATCCTTTTCAGGTTTGCCCTCCAATCAGTGGTCTGCCTTCATTTTCTAGATTGATGAAGTCTGCCTCGGAGAAGGGGGTAGGTCACAAGATTGTGCTGATGTGGCTAATCAACTAGGAAAGTTGTAAAATGAATCTTTCCTGTCTGGAATTTATATTTAATCATGGTTATGTACCCTTTATGAATGAGTGTTGATTAGTTAGTTGTCAGAATATGAAAACAATAAGAGCTTTTATTTACGCAGATAAGTTATTCTAGAGTCATTATTTGGGTCTGATTGAGTTGATGGGGATATTTACATTACCTCAGCACATAGATCTACTTAGTCTTATTCATAATGTTAATTATATACTGCAAGAGTTACTGCCATGCCCTTATTTATGGTGTTTACTATTAGAGGTTGTTTGTACATGTGGTGATTGTATGGTTCTCCTCTCTTTCACTGGACTGTTCCATCATAGTTCCATCATAGAAACCTGATCTTCATTAGTGAGTTCACACTGATTTGATGATATCTAATTCAAGGAAGGCAATTCAGCTCCGTTTTAGAGAGTTGGTTTAGACTATACCCTTGAGCTCACTTTTATTAGTATTTGTAGTAGGCAAATATGCCTTCACATATTCACATGTTTTTTCAGGGTCTGGAGTTTCCTTTCTCTGCCCATCCCCTGCAAGTTGCTCTTCATTCTTCAAGACCTGCCTTGAAACCCTGTCCCTAGAAGGAATCCTAATTCCACCAAGGAGAGTTACTAATTTTCTCCTTTATCTCTTTCATTACTGTATCTGAACATTAATACCATCACAGCTCCACCATTACTGTATTGCAAATCATTTTTTGATATGTTTGTGTTCTTTTATTAACAGATTGGTTTGTTTCAGAGTGAAGGACAGATTGTATTCATCTCTAGATTGTATTCATCTCTCTTATCACCTAAAACTAATAGTGCCTGGTACATAGTAGGTACCTAACAATTTCTCAGTGTTGAATGATGTAGATTATACTTAAAGACTTTTTCATATGTAAAGACTACTTGTTAGAACAGTTTTAGGTTTATAGCAAAACTGAGAGGAAGCTACAGAGATTCCCCATGTATCTTCTCCCCCAACACATGCATAGCCCCCTGCTTCATTGTCAACATCTGTCACCAGAGAGGTATATTTGCTACAACTGATAAATGTACATGACACTATTGTAATCACCCGAAGTCCATAGTGTTTATATTAAGGTCCACTCTTGGTGTTGTATGTTATATGAATTTGGTTGGACAAATGTATGACATGTATCCATTATTATTATCATACAATATCTTTCACTGCCCTAGTTTTTTTAAGTGAGATATAATTGACATATATATACATGCGCACACACACACATAACATTACATTAGTTTCAGATGTACAACATATTTGATATTTGTATATATTACAAAATGATTGCCACAAGTCTAGTTAACATCGATTACCATACACACAGAATTTTATTTTATTATTTTAATTTTTATGTAATATTTTTAGTTAAGTAGAATTAACATACAGTGCTATATTAGTTTCAGATATTCAATATAATGATTCAACAATTCTATGTTTCTGTTCTCATCAAGATATGTGTACTCCTCGTCCCTTTATCTATTTCATTCATTTCCCCCTCCCCTGGCCCCCACCCCCCCTCTGGCAACCATCAGTTTGTTCTCTGTGTTTGAGGTTGTTTTGTCTCTTTTTGTTTGTTTTGTTTCTTAAATTCCACACAAATTAAATCATATGGTATTTACCTTTCTGTGACTGACTTATTTTACTTAGCCTTATACCCCTCAGGTCCATACATGTTGTTGCAACTTGGAATGCTTCCATATCTTAGCTATTGTACATAATTCTACAGTCCATATGGGGGGATGCATATATCTTTTTGAATTAGTGTTTTTGTTTTCTTTGGGTAAATATTTGTAGTGAAATTATTGGATCACATGGTAATTTTATTTTTAATTTTTTGAGGAACCTCCATAAATGTCTTCTACAATGGCTGTACCAATTTGCACTTCTGCTAATGGTGTGCAAGGGTTCCTTTTTTTTCCACATCCTCACCAACACCTGTTATTGCTTGTGTTTTTTATTTTAGCCATTCTGACATGTGTAAAGTATATCTCATTGTGGTTTTAATTTGTATTTCCCTGATAATTAGTGATCTTGATCATCTTTTCAGGTGTCTGTTGGCCATCTTTTAAATGTCTTCTTTGGAAACATGTCTGTTCAGGTCCTCTGCCCAGTTTTTAATGAGATTATTATAATTATTATTAGCATTACTGGTATTGAGTTGTATAAGTTCATTATATGTTTTGGGTATTAACTCTTTATTGGATATATCATTTGCAAATATCTTTTCCGATTCAGTTGGTTGCCTTTTATTTCACTGATGGTTTTCTGCACTGCCAAAGCTTTTATTTTGGTAAAATAACAAAAATTTGATTTTGTTTTTGTTTCACTTGCCTGAGGAAATATATCTAGAAAAGTCTTTTCAGTTGTCTTGGGTATATATGTAGGAGTGAAATTCTGGATTACATGATAGCTCTCTGTTGAGGAGCTGCCAAATTGTTTTCCAAAATGACTACTCTATTTAACATTTCCATTGGCAATGCATGAGGGTTCACACTTCTCCACATTTCCCCCCGTGTTTGTTATTCACTGTCTTATTGATTATAGCCATCTTAGTGGGTGTGAAGTGGTATCTCATTGTGATTTTGATTTGCATTTGCCTAGTGACTAATGATTTTGTGCACTTTTTAATGTGCCTATTGGCCATTTTTTTCTTGACTTTTTTTGATGTGATATTCCTAATAATAGACGTTCTGGTATTTGTTCTGTTTGGTAATCTGTCCTTATCTACAATTTGATGTCTGTCATTAATTTTGGAAAATTCTCAGACATGATTACTTCAAATATTTTTATATTGTGCTTTTCTCTTGTCATTTACAAGACAAATGACACCTTTCGTAATTGTTGGGTAGTTTTTGGATACAATTGTCCTTTTTTTTCCTCTCTCATACTTTTCCCTTTGCTTTTCAGTTTAAGAACTTTCTATTGATGTATCTTCAAGATCATTGATTCTTTCCTCAGTCATATCCAGTTTGTTCATGAGCCCATTAAGGCATTCTGCATTTATGTTACAATATTTTTTATTTCTAGCATTTCGTTTTGATTCTTTTTACAGTTTCTCTCTTTGTACTACATTGCCCATGTATTCTTGCACGTTGTCCACTTTTTTCATTAGATCCCTTATAATAACCATAGTTATTTTAAATTTACACTCTGAAATTTCCAACATTCTGCTATATTTGAGTCTGGTTCTCATGCTGTCTTTATGCTGTGCTTTTTGTCCTTTAGTATGCTTAGTAATTTTCCCTTTTAACCCAGTTAAGATCCATAGGGTGAAAAGAACTGAGGTAAATAGGCCTTCACTGTGAGGTTTTATGTTTATCTGGCTAGGAGTTAGGCTGTCTTTACTGTTTGCTCTAGGTGTAGATTTCAGAGGCTAAATTTTCCTCTGGTATCCTTGTTTTTGTCTCTTCTATGTCTCTAGATTTCCCTAAAGACTTCTTAAATAAAGGCTGAGGTGTGATTTCCATTATACTTCTGTTTTTATAGAAACCCTATAGATGTGGTGGTAAAGGCCTTAGGGGAAAGGAAGCATTCCCTGGTCCTGTGATTAGATCTCTTGTCTTGTGACCAGCCTATACCCCTGAGCTGTGATCTTAAAATTACTTCTCAGCCCTGGGGCACCTGGGTGGCTCAGTTGGTTAAGGGTCTAACTCTTGATTTTTGCTCAGGTCATGATCTCATCATTTGTGAATTTGAGGCCTGCATCAAGCACCATGCTGACAGACTGACAGTGCAGAGCCTACTTGGAATTCTCTCTCTCTGCCTCTCTTTATTTGCCCCTCCTAGATGTTCACTCTAAACAAACAAACAAACTTAAAAAATTACTTCTCAGTCCCTTTATAGGGGAAAGCTATAGGGAGCTGGGGTTGGGTATTTCCTTTACTCCACATGGGAGGCTAGAAGGAGCTGGTATTGGGTATTTTTCCTTTTCTATGTGGGAGACTGGGGGAGGCTACAGTTGGGTGTTTCCATTCTCCTGGTTAGTTAAGCTCTGGTAAAATCTCATTAGGTTAGGCTCCTTAAAATAGTTTCTCTTGAAGACAGGCCTAATTAAGGATAATATAATTTTCCAAGCATATTTCAAAATGGCTACCATTGTGGTTAGAAAAGATACTTGATATGATTTTACTCTTAAATTTGTTAAGACTTGTTTTGTGGCTAACATGACTGATCCTGGAGAATGTTCCAGGTGCATTTGAGAAGAATTTGTATTCTGCTCCTGTTGGATGGAGTGTTCTGTACATCATGTATACAGTGTAGTTCAAATCTAGTGTTTCCTAACTGATTTTGTTTTGTTTCAAGATTTCTTTGGTTATTCTAGGTCCTTTTCATTGCCATATATCTTAGAATTGATTTTCATTTTCTAACCATAAAAACCTGGTAGAATTTTTATTCAAATTGCATGGGCTGTAGATAAATTTGGCATTTTAGTCATAGTAAATCTTCCAATTCCTGGGGTGCCTGGGTGACTCAGTAAAGCATCCAACTTAAGCTGAGGTCCTGATCTCATGGTTCATGAATTCAAGCCTGCATTCTGGTTCTGTGCTGACAGTGTAGAGCCTGCTTGGGATTCTCTTTCTCTCTCTCTCTCTCTCCCCCCTTCCCCCATTTGCATGCATACTCTCTCTCTTAAAAATAAATTAATAAAATAAACTTCCAGTTCCTCAGCATAGTATGTCTTTTTATTTATGTCATTGATGTCTTTTTTTTTTTTTTTTTTTTACTTTCCAGTGGACAAGTCTTGAACATTTTTGGGGGTGTGGTTAAAGCTATTAATAAATTATTTGTTATTTTGAATGTTATTGTAAATGAAATCATTTATACTTTTAGGTCCCAGTTGTTAGTTGCTATGAAATAGACATACAATCGATTTTATATATTTATATTGTTTTATATCTCCTGACTTTGATAAGCTCATGTATTAGTTTTAATAGCTTTTATGACAGTTCCTTACATTTTTCTATGTATATAGTCATGTCCTTTTTTTAAGTTTATTTATTTTGAGAGAGACAGAGACAGTATGAGTAGGGGAAGGGCAGAGAGAGATGGGGAGAGAGGGAATCCCAAGCAGGCTCTGTACTGTCAGCACAGAGCCCATGTGGGGCTTGAACTCACAAATCTGTGAGATCATGACCTGAGATGAAACCAAGAGTTGGATGCTTAACTGACTGAGTCACCCAGGCACCCTTGTAATCATGTCATTTGTGAATAAAGACAGTTTCACTTTTTTTCCTCTAGACTGTATGCATTTTACTTATTTATTTTTCGTGATTGCCCTGGCTAGGATTAGTTTTTTTTTTTTTTTTTTAATGTTTATTTACTTTTGAGAAAGAGACAGAGGTGGGGGGGGCAGAGAGAGGGGGAGAGACACAGAATCTGAAGCAGGCTCCAGGCTCTGAGGGGTCAGCATAGAGCCCGATGTGGGTCTCAAGTTCACAAGCCGTGAGATCATGACATGAGCCAAAGTTGGACGCTTAACTGACTGAGCCACCAGATGCCCCAAGGATGAGGTTTGATAAAAGTGGTGAGAGCAGACATGTGATCTTAAGGGGTAAAAATATTTTGCCATTCATCATTACATGTTAGATACAGGATTTCTCTACCTTTTATCAGATTGAGGGAAATTCCCTTCTATTTCTGGCTGCTGAAGTTGCATCATACCATTAGTGTTGAATAGTTTTGAGTGCTATTTTTTCTGAATCTACTTGAGATGATCATGGAGGTAATATGAGATGATCATGGAGGTAATATGAGGTGATCATATTTTATTTTGAATATGTTAATATGGTGAATGGCAATTGATTTTTAACTTCTCATTCTGGAATAATTGTAGATTACAGAAAACTTGTCAAGATAGTAGAGTATCCTGAGAGTTCCTATATATCCTTCCCATAGCCAGCTGGGTACATCACCACAGCATATTTGTCAAAAATAACAGATTAACACTGATACAATACCCTTAACCAAACTATAGGCTTTATTTGGATTTTACCAGCTTTCCACTAATGCTTTTTTTTCTGTAACAGGATCCAGTCCAGGATACTGCATTGTTCTATGGCTTAATCCATTCTAATCTGTGACAATCTGTCTTTCTGTGGTTTCCATAATCTCAATAGGTATAGGAAGTGCTGAGCAGATATTTTGTATGAATGAGTGAATGAATGAATGAACAAATAAATAAATAAAATGTTCCTCATTTGTGTTTCTCATGTTTTCTCATTATTAGACTGGAATTTTATGGGTTTCACAAAAAATACCACAGATATGAATTACCTTTCTCACTGCATCCTGTCACTAGAAAAAGATATCAGCATGACTTATTGCTGTTGATGTTAACTTTGATCATCCTTGAGTACTTGGTTAAAGTGCTATCTACTAGGTTTTCCCCCTCTAGTTACTATTTTTTCCTTTTCTATCTTCTTTCCTTTAGATGAAACTCACCATGTCCAGTGAACACTGAAGGTAAGGAGAATTAAATTCCACCTATTAGAGGGGGAAATTTATACATAATAACTCAAATTCTAAAAGGAAATCTTTTTTCCTTCTTCCACATTAGTGTATTTAATCATTTATTTATGTCAGGATGGACTCATAGATATTTACTTATTCCCTGAGTTAGAATCCCATGCTCTTGTTATTTGTCTGGTTGCTCAAATTGTTTCAGCTGGAGCCACTGAAGGCTCCTTTAGGTTGACTCCAGAGTCCTTTTGACATACTCCCTCTCTTCTTTCCTTCTCCCTGCACTACAAGGTGCCTGAGGCTCATATGACATTCTTTCTTTTTCAGCCTGAGAACCTGCTATTTCCCCCCAGGAACTCTGATTGCTTTCCATAGAGAATGGTATTTAGAAAACAAGATCTGGGTGTTGGCTGTCATTGATAACTGGGATGTCATGTTAGGCCTTCTAAGGCCTTCTTAGTGGACAAAGCTAGGAAATAAATTATGTAGATTAACGCATCTATAGGCATAACCTATAGGTGTATATGCCTGTATGTATATATATCTAATTACCATATAGATGTTAAAACAGACATGAATTTATATTGATATCTCTGTATTCCAGCATCAACAGGTTCATTCTAGTCTTCCTTTCTTATTGGTATACTCAATTCTGATATAATGCTTGTTTTTTGAATAGGAGTAATTTGAGCATGATGCACATTTCACATTTTCTTTTGCATAATTTTATCCCCAAGGAACAGTTGATGAACAGAGAAAGTTGCACCCAGCTGAACCAAGTTATGTTGGACTCTGTAAAACACACACATACGCCTCAAATATCCACAGCTACCTTAACTCATTGCATGTATTATCTGACAAGGTTATGTTTTGCTATTCTTTTGAATTTGTGATTCATTCATTCATTCATTCATCCATCCATCCATTCCACAAACACATCTAAATGTTCTTGTTCAAAAACACCAAGCAATGAATGGAAAAGGAAATCTTTAAGTAGTGAGGAGAAGCTAGAAATAATGAAGTGTTTTAAAGGAAACAAGAGAATATGTGATGTCTCACAAGCAATAGTCATAAAGGAATCCACACTGAGGATTATCTGAAGCCATGCTCTTAAAATAAAAGAAACTTCCCTGATGGAACAACTTTAAGCACTATGAAGTCAATAAGAGCAAAGCCTAAAGAATTGGAAGAAATGAAAAGATCGTTGAGTGCATGAACTGAAGACCAAACAGAAAATTTAGGATAATCTATTCTCATAATCAGAGAGAAACCATTATTTGCAAAGATCTTAAGTGGAAATCATCAAATCCTATAGAAGTGGTTCCTTTTACTGCTGGTAGTGGCTGGTTTCATGCTTTTAAACATCACTCCAATTTTTCTTTTCTTTTTTTTTTAAATGTTTGTTTATTTTTGAGAGAGACAGAGTGGGAGTTGGGGTAGGGCAGAGCGAAGGGGACACAGAATCCAAAGCAGGCTCCAAGCTAGCAGCAAAGAACCTGATGTGGGCCTCGAACTCACACACCAGGGAGACCATGACCGGAGCTGAAGTCAGCCACTTAACTGACTGAGCCACCCAGGCGCCCCCATCACTACAGTTTTCAAAGCCATCAGCTGTCTGTCTGCAGAGTCCAGCTAAGAAAGACAAGTAAGGGTGAGAAAGTAGCAAAAGAATTTCTAACAGTGATAGAGAAGTTAATTGAAGAAGAATGCCTTGGAGCAAAATTCTGATTGTGACAAACCAGTATTTATTATAAATGCTTTCCTTGAAAGACCTACATCTCCATCAGAAAAACATGCCAAGGATTTTAGACTGTGAAAGAGCTGTGATGTTCAGGGCCACACACCAAATCAAGAACAGTGGGCCACACCCATCCATATATAGTTTAAAACTTGTCCATGTAAAGGGGATTTCGGATAACCATTGTCTTATTATAACTCATAAGCTGCTGCCCGTATAATGTCACATTAGTTTTAGTAGCATATATTTGTTTTTTGTTATTATAGCTCATCAGTTAACATGTGTAAAACTATGCTACCGTATTTGTTAGATGCCTGTTGTTTTAAAAAAGTGTGTCACTGACGGTTTTTGAATGTTGTTCCCCAACCTAATTTTTTCCCCATGAGATGTAAGGTTATTATTGTGCAGTTTTGTAGTGTAATGATTTTTAGGAACAGATGTGTCATGTTGTAGCATAATTGACTATAAGTTCTTTCTCTGACAGTGAGAAACCGATCTCCCGTGATTTACAGGTTATTTACTTATTTATCCAACCCTAGTGTATGTGTTGAGTAGTTTCAGAATTGCCCACGCAGACCCCAGTGGGAGGCACATTTGTCAACTAGGTTAGTGTTTGTATACAGTTCATTTTATCTTTAGCCTTACAGTAGCCAGTCAAAATACTGTTATCCAAAGTACTTAGGTCAATTTTTTTCCCCTCCATCCCCTTTAGTGAGATAATGTCATATATTAGCAATACAGTTACCTCTTATACTTTTTGGTATTTGATCCATTTTGAGTTAATTTTTATATACTGCAAAATAAGGGCCTAACATCATTCTTTTACATGTGGGTCCAGTTTCTTTACTACAATTTATTGAAAAGACTGTCCTTTCCCCATTGAGTGGTCTTGATATGCCTGTTGAAATCAACTGACCATACATGTGAGGATTTATTTGGGCTCTCTTTCCTAGTCCATTGGTTGTATATTTGTCATTATTTATGTTTTATTTTCTATATCTACTATATTAACTATTATTTACTATTTTTATTTACTATAGCTTTATAGTAAGTTTTATAGTTGGAAGGTTTCAATCTTCTAATTTTATTTTTATTTTTCAAGATTATTTTATCTACTAGGGACTCCTTCCTAGTCATATATGTATGAATTTAAGGATCAGCTTATCCCTTGCTACAAAAAAGGATGCTGGCATTGCACTGAATCTACAGATTGCTTTGGGAAATTACTGATGTCTTAACAATGTTAAGTCTTCCTATCCATGAACATGGGATATCTTTCTGTTATTTAGGGTTTCTTTATTTTCTTTTAGCAGTGTTTGTAGTTTTCAGCATACAAATCTTTTACTTCTTTGGTTAGAGTTATTACTAAGTATTTAATTTTTTAAGATGCTATTATAAATGGAGGGGGGCACCTGACTGGCTCAGTTTGTAGAAGACCTTGCAATTCTTGATTTCAAGGTTGTAAGTTCAAGCCCCACATTGGGTGTAGAGATTACTTAAAAATAAAATCTTAAGGGGCACCCGGGTGGCTCAGTCGGTTAAAGCGTCCTACTTCAGCTCAGGTCATGATCTCACGGTTCATGGGTTCGAGCCCTGTGTCGGGCTCTGTGCTGACAGCTAGCTCAGGGCCTGAAGCCTGTTTCAGATTCTGTATCTCCCTCTTTCTCTGAGCCTCCCCTGCTCACATTGTCTTTCTCTCTCTTTCAGAAATAAATTAAAAAATAAATAAAATAGAATAAAATCTTAAAAAATGCTATTATAAATGGAATTGCTTTCTTAATTTTCCTTTCAGGTTGTTCATTGTTGGTATACAGAAACATAACTGATTCTTGCACATTGATACTGTATTTTGCAAATTTGCTGAATTAATTAATTCTATTAGCTTTCTTGTGGGTGTTTTTTAAAAAAATATTGTTGCTAATGTTCTCTTTATGTGGTGTATTACATTGATTTTTTTCTATGTTGAACCACTTGGTCATGTCATATAATCCCTGTAATGTGCTCTTGGATTAGGTTTGCTAGTCTTTTTTTGTGGATCTTTGTATCCATATTTAGAAGGGTTATTAGTCTGTAATTTTCTATTCTTGTGATGTCTTGTCTGGCTTTGATACCAAGTAGTGCTGGCCCCATACAATGAGTTAGAGAGTGTTCTCTCCTTTTCTGTTTTTTTAAACAGTTTGAGAAGGTTTTGTGTTTATTGCTCTCAAAATGTTTGATAGAGTTCCTTATAGATTCTGGATATTAACCCTTTATCTGATATGTCATTTGCAACTATCTTTTCCCATTCCGTTGGTTGCCTGTTAATTTTCTGGGTTGTTTCCTTTGCTGTGCAGAAGCTTTTAATCTTGATGAGGTCCCAACAGTTTATTTTTGCTCTC